>NC_087152.1:26329316-26346816 GCF_035594125.1 Scylla paramamosain | reverse complement strand
TCTCCATCCCTCTTCATCACCACTGCTACCACTACCACCCCCACCACCACTAGCTTCCCTCTCCTCTTCCCACCACCGCCACCACCACTACCTTCACCCCTCTTCCCCCCACCACCACCACCACCACTAGCACTAACACCCTCCTCCCCTTCCCCCGCTGGCCTGGCACTGAGAAGCGGGTCCACCATGATGGCCTCGCCTCTCAATATGAAGAGTGAGGAGGTGATGAGCCCAGACTAGTCAGCGTGTACCTACAGGTGAGAGAGAGAGGAGAGAGAGAGAGAGAGAGAGAGAGAGAGGAGAGAGGAGAGAGAGAGAGAGAGAGAGAAATTCTATTTGTAATAAATTTGGTATTTATAAAAAAAAAATCAAAAAGCTCTCTCTCTCTCTCTCTCTCTCTCTCTCTCTCTCTCCTCTCTCTCTCTCTCTCTCTCTCTCTCTCTCTCTCTCTCTCTCTCTCTCTCTCTCTCTCTCTCTCTCTCTCTCTCTCTCTCTCTCATCACTCACCTGCTCGAATCAATTAGCAGCACCTCCCTTAACCTCCCTTCCCCTCCCCTACGCAGGGTTACCGGGGCTGGCCAGCTGCGCGCGGGGGGGCATGGACCCCCTCAAGGCCATGGGCCATAACAGGGAAGCTTACATGTGTGTGTGTGTGTGTGTGTGTGTGAAACGAAGCAGGGATACATACTTTGGTTGAAAATGACACTTTCTCATGATGATGATGATGATCATGATGGTAACAGCAGTAACAGAAGTAGTAGCAATAATAATAAATAATAATAATAATAATAATACTGCAACTAATAATAATAACAATACTAACAACAACGATAATAAAACAACAACAACAACAACTACTAATAATAATAATAATAGATATAGTAGTTGTAGTAGTAGTAGTGTTGCTTTTTTTGGTTTCATGGTTGAGAGAGAGAGAGAGAGAGAGAGAGAGAAGGAGAGAGAGAGAGAGAGAGAAAGGAAGGGAAGGAGGAGGAGGAGGAAAAGGGGAGGGAGGGAGAAAACTTGAATTACATCGCTTCGGGAGAGAGAGAGAGAGAGGGGGGGGATACTATCAATCTTTCTCCTAGGTTAGAGGGGGAAGATTCACTGATTTACACCCTCGGAACATATTTTCGCGATCATGCTCCTGACTTTTCCTCCCTCCTCTTCCTTCCTCCTTTCCCTCCTCCACCCTTCGTTTCCTTCCTCTCCCTCAATAGATCTTCCGTCTTTCCCCGCTCTCTTGCTCTTTTCTCGCGTGAAGGTGGTCGCGAAAGTTAAGCGCGTCTAAATTAAGCGTGTTGGTGTGGCGACCCTCTCCCCGGCTCTCACTTCTCTCCTCTTCGGCCCCCTCCCCCCCGCCACCCACTAGCTAACAAGCTATGGTGACTATCTTTACGGTGTAAACACCCTTCTGGGTCACAAATCTCGCATGAATGTTTGATTACCTAACTATGACAATTTACTTTGAAATATCACAAAAAAACACAACATATATGTAACAGTTCTGGGTGTAACGTAAAGTAAATACAACAGGAGAGAATAACAAGCAACAAAGTACTACACTTTCCTAATATATTCCTAAACCTATCACAAATGTAATAGAGGAACACTCACCAATCTCTGGCGCTCACAGGAAATAAATCCACAGGTTTCAATCCAACAAGGTGTGTGCGGCTGCTATACCACAGATAGACTGCCGGCTTGACCTCCCTCCCTGAGCTACCTTCCCTCGGTTTTAACCGCTCGAGGGGATTCATACACAAATGAAACACTCATTAACACTCATTATTCCTAGGTAGTTATCATATGAAACGACCAAATACTATGAAACAAACAAATATGAAACGAGCAATATACAGAAATAATTTGTATAGTGACCACCATCAAACACCATGTGTTACAGATAGAGATTCTCGGGGCTTGTGTGTGTCATTGCCAGTTTAGTAGTTTAACAATTTACTGAGAAAGTTTGATGCACTTAAGTTATGATGATACAAGTTTAAAGCGGGGTAAATCAAGATAGCCTATCTTAACCTATACTTAAATATATAGTAATACATTAAAGTACATCGTAGGAAGAGAAGAGGCGATGAAAATATTGATGGGATGGAAAGTGGAGGTGATGAAGGGCAGTCCGGAAAAATAGACAGAAATAGATAAAAATACAAAAAGATAGGAGACAAGAAGAGAAAGTGATGCAAATACTAAAAAGACAGGAAATAGAAAGCGAAAATAGAATAAAGATACTGAAAGACAGTAGAAGATTGAAAGCGGAAGTGATGGAAATACAGGAAAATAGGAGACAGAAAATGAGTGAGAGACAGAACCCAGGCATTATCATTACAGTAAATCCACCTCTGTCACCTTAGACAACATAACAAATCTGACAGAAAATAAACCATACAATCTTTTAGGCAAGCAAAAATCACATATAACAAACAACACTAGGAACTGACTGAACAGCGCAGTGCGCAGCGGGGAGAGAGAGAGAGAGAGAGAGAGAGAGGTGGGTGGAGGGTCGTGTCCTAACATATCGCTATAATATTATATCGCCCATAGAATCGCCGCCTCCCTCTCCCCCTATTTCCTCCTCCCTTCTTCTCAGTGTTCATTCTTTTCCCTTCCTTCTCCCTATTTCCTTCTTCCTCTTCCCTTCATCCGTGATTCTTTTCCTCCTTCTCTTTTACTAATATCCTTACTCCTTCCTCATTCTCCTTCGCGTCTCTTATTGTTCATCTTTACTTCTCTTTCTCTTCTCCCTTTATTAATATCATTCCTCCTTCCTCCCTCCTCCTCCTCCTCCTTCCTCCTTCTCTCTTCTTTCTTTCATTTTCATTTCTTGTCCATGTTCATCCTTATTCCTCTTCCTCTTCCTACTTTATGTTCATCCCTTCTCCTCTTCCTTATCCTCCTTCTCTCCTCTTATCGTTCATTCTTACTCTTCCTCCTCCTCCTCCTCCTCCTCGTCCAGTACACTGATACACCTTTCTTCTCTTCCTTCTGCTTCTCCTCCTCCTCCTCCTCCTCCTCCTCACCGTTCATCTTGGTTCTTTTCATTCCAGGTCCTCATAAACACCTTGTCTTTATCTCCCCCTCCTCCTCTTCCTCCTCCTTTTCTTTTTCCTTCTCCTTTTCCTCTTCCTCCTCCTCATCAATTCTTACACCTCAACATTCGTCATAAACACCTTTTATCTTCTTCTTCTTCTTCTTCTTCTTCTTCTTCTTCTTCTTCTTCTTCTTCTTCCTCCTCCTCCTCCTCCTCCCTTTACCCAGAGGTTAAGATAATGCTCCCCGCTAACTGCCTAACTCCCTCAGCCAATCAGCTGCCGCCAGTTATCCTGTTAGGGAGGAGCCAATGGCGGGGTGGCAGTGATTAGGTGGTTAATTGATGTAATGGGGAGGAGGAGAGAGGAGGAGGAGGTGTTTGGTAATGGTGGAAATGTGTGGTGGTGGAGTTGGAAGATAGATAAAGAGAAGAATAAGATAGGTGGAGAGAAAGAAAATAGAGAAAACGAGGAGGAGGAAGGAGGAGGAGGAGGAGGTAATGGCGCTGATGGGTCATTAGAGGAGGCAGCAATTAATGGCAGGTTATAATGGCGCGCTTTCATTAACATCTGGTGCACCGCCTTGTGTTCCTTAATCGGATGGTGATGGCGGTGATAGTGGTGGTGATGGTGGTGGTGGCGGAGATAATGGACTGGGAGGCAGGAACAGTGGTGGTGGTGATAGTGGTGATAAGCATGGTGATGGTGGTGGTGTGGTGATGGTGTGGATATCTGTGAAGAAGGAATGGTGTTGGCTGGTAATAGTAAATGGTGGTGGTGATGAGTTTTCCCTGCTGGTGTCACTAGTAATGTGTTGTAGCCGTGCTCTCTCTCTCTCTCTCTCTCTCTCTGTGTGACACTTACTTATTTCAGCAGACGAGCAACAATGGAGGCAGGCAAAACCCACGATACTTCCACACACAAATCAACAACGCAGAATCCTGTGAGTGGATCTCCTCCATCTGCTTCCCCTTCATTCCTCTCCCTCCCTGTATTCCTCCGCTGACCCTCCCTTCACTCCTCCCCTCCCTTGGACACGTCACGCCTGCCTGTCACGCAAAGTTGGGTAATCTCTGTGTAATCATGAACATTTCAGTCGAGATCTAAATCTTTTATTTGTTTGGTAAGTGTGGGTCAAATATTTACAACTGATGTCACTCGTTTATTCACTGAAATATAACACGGAACTAGAAAACTGGTGGAGGGGAGGGGAGCGCTGGTGGAGGGAGGGTAGAGGAAGGGAAGTGGAGGGTGCAGTGTGAGGAAGAGCGAGGGTTGTAGCAGGGAAAGTACTGGTCTGTGCTGCGTGTGGGAAGTGACTTTAGTGGCGGCGTGAAGGCGAGGACACGAGTGAGGTGCTGGCAGGCTGACTGAGGTGAGTGTGGTGAGGTGAGGTGAGGTAACCGTGTACTTTCAGCCAGTCAAGCAGCGGCGGCCGGTAGGAACAGCTCCAGTTGAAGTTTTCCTACTGAATTATTGTCATCTTTCTCTTGTCTCCTCCTCCTCTGCGTTGTTCTCCTTCTATTTCTTGGTCTTTCATCGTTACGTTCACTCATTTTCATTTCTGTAAATAAACAAAATAACTAACTTGCTACCTATATTTTAAAACGATCTCCATCTTGCTCCGCCCCCTCCCTCCCTGCCTCCCGCGCTCAGGTTGTTCAGTGACGACGTCTGCTCACACCGAGTCGCGCAGAGTAGGCTAACCACCTCAATCACTCGTTAACTCTTTCCTTTTCATTATTTCACCCGATCTTTCAACTTGCTTCTTCAATGTTTCAGTGTTTCAGTGCTTCAGACGTCTGCATAAATCACTGTTACATGTATTGCTGTATCTCTGAGGTATCTTGAAGGGGGGTGACAGGAGTGAGAGGGGGAGGAGGGGGCAGGAAGAGGGGAAAGGTGAAGGAGGAGGCGTGTTGCAAGGGTCGTGATGCCAGGGGACGTGGTGAAGCTGAGCAGGAATCAGTCAGCAAGTGTGAGACGATGAGCACTAAGCCCTGTACTCTCAAACATTTCTGCGCCGCACCTCCGCTACACTTAAAAGGCTCTAGTTGAAATCATTCGTATATATATATATATATATATATATATATATATATATATATATATATATATATATATATATATATATATATATATATATATATATATATATATATATATATATATATATATATATATATATATATATATATATATATTTTTATTTATTTATTTATTTTTTTTACGGCTCTTAGTGACAGGCTAAAAATATTTCTACATTATGAACAGGAGAAACACTCTTGAGCATGGTTTATTGTTTTCAGAATACTGTTAATACTTATCCCTCGCGTTAATAAGCGAGGAGACAAGGGAAGGTAAGGTGTGGTATGGGGTGTCTTAGTGTTCCTGCCTGCCTGAGTGAGGGATGTCACGCACCACCCACTGAGAACACCACCACATTATTTTCCTCGCGATCTTGGGCTATTTAATTTAAATACTCTTTGGGGATTTTGTACCTTCAGTGGGCCTTTCTCAGCCTTGTTATTACCCTGCGCCAGAGAAGTGGTTAAAATTTTTCTTGCGTGGCACAGCAACACCTGATGTCATACGTTGAAAAAAAATATAAAATTGCATAGGAATACTAGTAATGTTAAAATGAAAGGAAAAGTAACAAATAAAATATAGTTCGAGTTTCAAGACATCAAGAAATTAAATCTAGAAAAGTTACAAATTAAGTGGTCTGGGAATTGAATGTACTAATTACAAGTCCTTAATGAAAGGACAGTAAGGAGGAGGTGAGGCGGTCGAGGCCACGCGTAGATGTATCACATGCTCCCTAACTTGACAGTAATGGGGAGAAGTTAAACGTTTTTCAAGGTCATAACTTTCAGAGCTCCTCGTGAAAAAAAAAACAAAAATCATTGCAGACAGAGCGAGACAAGGTAACACGTGTCTGATATTGCGTGCTTTCCTTATTCTTGTGTTGGTTGGGTTACGAATTGTCATTAACTATCTGTCATCAGTCATGGTAATTTTTGTTCCTGTTATGCTCGTCTTCTGCTCTCTCTCTCTCTCTCTCTCCTCTCTCTCTCATCTCTCTTCTCTCTCTTCTCTCCTCCTCTCTCTCTCTCTCTCTCTCCTCTCTCTCTCTCTCTTTCTCTCTCTCTCCCTCCTTTTCATCTTCAGAAAGTAAAAATACGTGGAGAACGAGAGGCGGAGGAAAGGTTGAAGTGTTTATGAGAGAGAGAGAGGGAGAGAGAGAGGAGAGAGGAGAGAGAGGAGAGAGAGAGAGAGAGAGAGAGAGAGAGAGAGAGAGAGAGAGAGACGGTACGAAGATGATATAAAAGAAAATGTGATAGAAGAGTAAGAGACGAAAAGAGAAAAAAGACTTACATTTAGGAGGAGATATTACAATACTACGACATAAGAACATGTGGCCCGCCTAGTTACCTTATGCAGTTATTTTCCGCCCTGGTTTTTCTTTCAAGTGTACGCGAGTCAAGTCATTCCTGTGCTGTTTAAAAGTGATTCATTTGCTTCATTGGCGCTGCGAGAAATCTGCTGGCAGTAGAGAGGTTAGGTTTTTATGGGCATGTTACTAGAGTGTGTGTGTGTGTGTGTGTGTGTGTGTGTGTGTTATTAGTGATATCTGGAAATTTACACGCTCTTAGACTGTCCAGCGCTCATGTGTCTACTAGTGAGTTTGGTGGGTGTATGTTATCCCTCACCCTGGGACACCCTTGGATTCCCCACAGTTCACCTTCCCTAGGTTCATCATTTATCCGGGTTGGGACAGTTCCTATCTAACTGTTTTTTTTTTTGTTTTTAATCTGACTTCATCATTCATCTCCTAATATTTCTTTTCCCATCCTGATGACTGACCCTGAGAACTTTGCTTAGGTCGCCCTTGTTTAGTTAGAGGAGAGATGGTTCACGCTTGCCTGGCGCCACAGTTCCTATCTAACTGTTTTTTAATCTGACTTCATGATTCATCACCCATTATTTCTTATCCCATCCTCATTACTGATCCTGAGAATTTTGCTTAGGTCACCCTTGTTTAGGTAGAGGAGAGATGGTTCACGCTTGTCTGGCGCCACGTCAAGGTGGAGATTGATTGACTAAATGATCCGGCTTGCCACTGTTTACTGTTCCCATGCATATCATTCATCAAGATTTCCACAATTAAATTCCGCAGGCTTACACATTTATCTACCTGAAGGAACAATGAAGGAGTGGATGATCCTGTGCCGATTATACAGTACTAGTCTGGAAGCTTTTAAATTTACATACATTCCTTAGAGAGGCGTAGGTTAAGATGGGTCTGATGGGTGAAAATAGGCAGGTATGTTTCATGCAAGGATTGTCACGTGTAGCCCTCATGACTTCTTGCAGCTTCCCTTATTTTCTTATGTTCCAACTGGTTCTGGGACTCGTAACCTGGTGGCTTGTTAGTCTCTCTCCCTCTCCCTCCCCCCTTCTCTCTCTCTCTCTCTCTCTCTCTCTCTCTCTCTCTCTCTCTCTCTCTCTCTCTCTCTCTCTCTCTCTCCTTCCTGAATGTTTAATAAAATTTCATAGTTTTATTTATTTTCATTTCTCATTTGGTGGAGTTTGTTAGTTTTTTCTCTTAACGGTTAATTGGCTTTGTATTTCATAATTATTGGTGTTTTCTTAATTAACGCTTCTCATTATCTTCTTCTTCTTCTTCTTCTTCTTCTTCTTCTTCTTCTTCTTCTTCTTCTTCTTCTTCTTCTTCTTCTTCTTCTTCTTCTTCTTCTTCTTCTTCTTCAACGTGCTTAGTCTTCTGTGCCTTCCTCAGTCACACCCATTACAAAGAGGTCCCCCTCTCTCTCTCTCTCTCTCTCTCTCTCTCTCTCTCTCTCTCTCTCTCTCTCTCTCTCTCTCTCTCTCTCTCTCTCTCTCTCTCGCCACCTCCAGCATCCTTCTCCCCCCACTCCTCGTCTCTCCTTCTGACACGCCCAAACTAGCTCAGTGTTGCCTGTCTAGCCTTGGCCCACACCGCTGTACATGTGTTGTGCCTGTGATGTGTTCCTGATATTCCGCTTCGTCTCTCTCTGATAAAGTCGCATCGTTTTTCATTTCAGCCACTTTTCGTTATAATACTTCTAA
This sequence comes from Scylla paramamosain, assembly GCF_035594125.1. NCBI lineage: Eukaryota > Metazoa > Arthropoda > Malacostraca > Decapoda > Portunidae > Scylla > Scylla paramamosain. The sequence continues at coordinate 26,338,657 of NC_087152.1, read as the reverse complement.
AGTCTTTGTCAAAATTAAGCTTTCCTGACGTGAATTTTAGTGTAATACTGTGATGGGAAGTAGGTTGTATAATGTTCCATGCGTTACTTTTCTCTCCCTGTCTCTTATCTACCAGGTTGTGACAGCTTCTCGTAATCTTGACAGTTGTTTTCATGCAGGTTTCAAGACACTTAGCCTTCAATTTTCGATGATTCTGTTTTTTTTTTGTTTTTTTTTTCCTTAAGTAAAAAGAAAAAATAAATAAAATATCTTCCTTGATGTATTCGTTCCTGATTCCGTCCTTCCTCGTCACTCAAAGAGAAGTCAGGCATCTTAATTTTGTCCACCTTTCGTTACAATACTTCTAAAATTCCTTGTTGATGGACGTTCTTTACTAACATTGTAATGGTAACAAGAAGGTTTGATTATGTTTCCTACGTCTTATTTTCCTCACTCTTCTTGTCTCTTACCTGTCATCCTGCGACAGCTTCTCTTTATTTTGGTAATTGAGAACATAACAAGGTAAGGGTTGGTGCAAGAAGCCATCAGGCCTACACGTGGCAGCCCCTGTGTCAAACATGCCTGCTTATTTCCACCTATCATTTTAATTCATTAATTTATCTCATGTTCCCTTAAAGCTTCATAATAACTTTTTTTTAAAGCTTTCTAATTGTTTTCATTTTTATATTTTTCTTCCTTTTTTCTGCCTTTCTTATTTGTTGTCTTATGTTTTACGTTTTCTTTTTTTTATGAATATTATTGTAAATTAATATGCTGTTTTGAAGTTGTCCTTTTACATTCCTCCTCCTCCTCCTCCCCCTCCTCCTCCTCCTCCTCTTCCTCCTCCTCTTCCTTCCCCTCTCCCTCCTCCTCCTCTTTTTCTTGACATCGTCAGTCCTTACTCAACTGATCACCTCCCTCCTAACGTCCCTAACGGTCTTTAACGGCCCTAACGGTCTCCGGCTTTCAAGAATATGAATTAATTTGAATCCAACCGCTGTGGTCTTAGAGAGAGAGAGAGAGAGAGAGAGAGAGAGAGAGAGAGAGAGAGAGAGAGAGATTGTTTAAAATTATCTACCAAAGTGGTTATTACACATTAGTCAAGTATACAAATATGACAAAATACCGGTGATATGTAATAATATAAATACAATACAATTGTGGAACACTCGTCTATAATAGATGCACCACAAAAATGCAAAGTTAACGTACATATACAAGTACACTTAAAACAAAAAAAACTAAACAAGATAAAACAAACCTAACTAAATATATTTTCGGTTAAAACAATTTTTTTAAAGTCCAGCCTTAAAAGAGATTATAGATGTGTCCTGTGTGAGGGAGAGCGGGTATAGATGTGTCCTGTGTGAGGGAGAGCGGGTATAGATGTGTCCTGTGTGAGGGAGAGCGGGAGAGAGTTCCACACTCTGGGCCCCAATATGACAGTGCGTGTATCAGCAGTGTGTGTGTAGGTGGCCGGTACAAGCAACCTGTGCCTGTGTCTTGTGACGCTACTGGTGATAGCTTGCCTGTTACATAGTGATAAAAACTATTTTGGATGAAACCTTCGTAAAATCTTAAATATTGTTGTAGCCACTTGTAAAACATGTTTGTGCTTTATTCGTAGCCATTGGAGTTCTTTATAAAATGGAGACACGTGATCATATTTCTTAACTCCACCTATGGCAACCCTTCCTGCAGCATTCTGTAACTTTTGCACACCAGACATTAATGCATCATTTGTAGTCCCCATATTCTAATACAACAGTTAATTAAGGTTAATACAAGGGCCTGTGTCACCATGATCCTGCTGTCCTTATCTGGGTTTTCACTAATTCTACTTACATACATTAAAACACCCATCACTTTCCTTTTCAGCTCATTAATATGGACGTCAAAAAGCAAGTAACTATCCAAGCAAACTCACAAGTTTTTCACGTGCCTGCTTGGATGTATTACATTTACATTAAAATTCACAGTCGTGTTTGGGGGAAGAGAGAGAGAGAGACAGACAGAGAGAGAGAGAGAGAGAGAGAGAGAGAGAGAGAGAGAGAGAGAGAGAGAGAGAGAGAGAGAGAGAGAGAGAGAGGATAATTAGGGATGCCTCGAGGCTGTAGCAACACTCCGTAATGGCTTCCTCTAGACCGCCATCTTTAATCTCTGTCTGCAAGGAGGAGGAGGAGGAGGATGAGAATGAGGAGGAGGAGGAGGAGGAGGAGGAGGAGGAGGAGTAAGGTGGTGCTGTCGAGACGCGGCCTGGGAAAGAGGAGGGAAGGAGGGAGGAGAGGAAAGGAGAGAGAGGGAGGTATGGAGGAGGAGGAGAGGAGAGATGGACGGGGGTAAGAAGGGAGGGAAGAGAGGAGAGATGGAAGGAGTAGAGGGAGAGAGGGAGGAAGGAAAGAAGAGGAGGGAAGAAGGGAGGAAAGGTTTGATATCTATAAAAAAAGAGAGAATGTTGTGGCCATTGTTGAGAGAGAGAGAGAGAGAGAGAGAGAGAGAGAGAGAGAGAGAGAGAGAGAGAGAGAGAGAGAGAGAGAGAGAACGACGTTTATTATAATGAGACGATTATCACTCATTCACTGTTTACCATCTCTCTCTCTCTCTCTCTCTCTCTCTCTCTCTCTCTCTCTCTCTCTCTCTCTCTCTCTCTCTCTCTCTCTCTCTCTCTCTCTCTTTCTCTCTTTATCACTATTATTATCTTCCTTAACTTACATAGAATATCATTGACTTCTATGTCATCTCTCTTCCTCCTCCTCCTCCTCCTCCTCCTCCTCCTCCTCCTCCTTCCTTTGTATATTCCTTTGTCTATTCCTCCTCTCACAGGGCTGGGAGTCAAGGGGCGTATCAAATGAGGACCACCACCAAAGAGCGAAAGGGAGGAGAAAAAGGAGGAGGAGGAGGGAAGGAGGATCGGGACTTTTGATGTTCCTCCGCTATTCTGCCTCTTCCTCCTCCTCCTCGTCTTCTTCCTTTCCTTTTTTTTTTCTCCTTGTTTTCGCCGCTCTCATCTTATTGTTTTCTTGTTTTCTTTTTCTCCTATTCCTTCTTCTCTTTTCATCTTTCTCGTTTCCTTTTCTCTCACTTGTCTGTTCTTTTTTTTCATTTAGTGCTTTTCAATCTCCAGTCCTCTTTTCTTCCTCTTTTTCTTCTCCTTTCTCATTTCTCCTCCTCCTCCTCCTCCTCCTCCTCCTCCTCCTCCTCCTCCTCCTCCTCCTTCTTCTCCTCCCCCTTTTTTTCTTCTTCTTCTTCTTCTTCTTCTTCTTCTTCTTCTTCTTCTTCTTCTTCTTGTGATTGAATTTAATTGCTTTCTTTGTCTTTCAGTAACTTTATTTATGTATCTTTTGGGGTAAGTTCATTGACTTTTTTTTTTTTCTGTCTGTTTGTTTCCCTCCCTCCCTCTCTCTCTCTCTCTCTCTCTCTCTCTCTCTCTCTCTCTCTCTCTCTCTCTCTCTCTCTCTCTCTCTCTCTCTCTCTCTCTCTCTCTCTCTCTCTCTCTGTGTGTGTGTGTGTGTGTGTGTGTGTGTGTGTGTGTGTGTGTGTGTGTGTGTGTGTGTGTGTGTGTGTGAATTCACATCAATTTTCGTATTTTTGCATTATGATAAAATATTGTGATTTTCCTCACATTTTCACCATAAACTATTGGGAAAACATTCATACATATAATATATTTTCCAATTCTCTCTATAATATTTTATTTGATTCATTGTGTCCATTAAACCCAAACATCATTTCTTCTTCTCTCTACATTACGCAAACTGCTTCCCTTCTCCCCTATACACCACCACCACCACCACCACCACCATCTGTCCGCCCTTCCTTCTCTCAGTCTATTCAAGGCCATCCCATCAAAACTTCTCTCGATTAACTTCTCTCTCCTCCTTCCTTCTCTTCCTTCAGTCTATTTCTGAACATTCCAAGAAAAATGATCTCCTTTAACACACACACACACACACACACACACACACACACACACACACACACACACACACACACACACAAGCTCAGATCACTACCAGACAGCCCTAAGGAGACCTAACTAGTTTAGATAAGCTGAAATCACTATTGAACCACCTTAAGAAACCCAAACAAGCTCTAACAAGCCTGATAAGCCCAGATAAGCCAAAGCAAACCCAATAACCCTCGTAGCTAGCGGCACAGGGCTAAGGAGAGTTGTATGCAAAGATGTAACCCAACACAACCTTTTCTTTCCTTTTGTACATCCCTTTTTTTTTCCCTCACCACACCCTTTATCATAACCACACAAGCTCAAATCACTCTCCTAATAAGCCCAGACGAGCCCACTGACTCTCGTAGCGTTCAAAGTACATAACCCTGATTTAATCCAACACCTAAGCCCTTTATCGTCTAGTATACCCATCTTTTTTACACCAAACCCTTTATCATAACGACATAACCCCAAATCACTCTTCTGGACACCCTTAATAACACGTAATAAGCCCAATAACCCTCGCAGCGTAGCGTCGGGGGGCTAAGGAGTGTTACATGCAAAGTCCATAAGCTTGATTTAATCTTTGTTTACGCCCTGTCTAGCCGCGCCTGAGTCTCCGGCGGCTGTTTAAGGCTTAGTGTGGCAGCGTCTTGGAGCGAGGCGCACGTGGAGTGAAACATTGGCTAGTCAAACACAAAGCGGCGATATTTCAAGCCAGGCTACTCTCTTTTAACTGAGGGGGAGGAGGAGGAGGAGGAGGAGGAGGAAAAAAGGGGCCTCGTAGGTCCTTTTATTATTTTGTAAAATGTTCTTAAAAGGAGAAACTGTGAGGCAAGGGCAATTATTGTGATGTATCTGACCTAGGGAGAGGAGGGAGAGGGGAGACTGTGAAGGGAGCGAGGGAGAGGAAGAGAGGGAGAGAGAGAATTATGGTGGGAGGGAGAGAATTACTGGTGGGAAGGAGAAGCGAAGGGAGAGAGAGAGTCATGGGTGGGTAGGAAGAGAGAGAGAGAGAGAGAGAGAGAGAGAGAGAGAGAGAGAGAGAGAGAGAGAGAGAGAGAGAGAGAGAGAGAGAGAGAGAGAGGTACAATGACATGGTAGGTAGATTGCGAGTCAGACAGCTTGAGAAAGTAATAGACAGAGTTTGAAATCGCTAAGTGTATGGTGTGTGCGATGTGGTCGAGGGTGGGAGGGCGCGGGAGGCGGGGCGGTGGGAGAGAGACTGATAAATATAAATACGAGTAAGTGAATAGGATAAACTGGTGGAGAGATAGATAGAGGAGTCAACAAGTGAATGAAAGACACAGATGCAGATACGAGAAGGTGAATGAAGTAAATTGGTGAATAGATCAATAGATAAGGAGTCAGTAAGTGAAATAGAATAACTGGGAAAGAAGCTGGATGGAGAAATGAATAGGGAATCAAATGAATAAATGCGTTAATACAAGGAGTAGGTAACATGGAAGCTTGATAGATTGATTAGCCAATTAGTGAATAAATAACTAAATACAAAAAGAAGGCAAGGTAAAAAATAATGAAACGTAAGTGATTCGAGTAAACAGACTGATGAATAACTATATTAATAAACAAACATAAGTGAATAAACTTTTTCTCAAGCAGCGTGGTGGGTGACTAGCTTAAGCTCGGTAGTCAGGCCATTAGAGTCCAGTTGAAAGAGAGCCTCAAAAGAAGACAAAGTAAATTAATGAATAGGGATGAGAGGTGGAGACTGCTAGGGATGTTTTACTGAGGGCCTGCCACGTGTAGGCCTGAAGGCTTCTTGCAGCTTCCCTTACGCCCTCAAAACGTGTTCATATACGAGTAGATGCGTAAACAGTTATATATTTGCTTTTAGTAGATACACATGAAATATGAGTAAGAAAACAAATATTTCAACTAAATTGCGAAAATAATGAATTATGATGGTGAAGAAACTTTGTCATTAAAAAAAAAAAAAGGAACAGAATGAATATCAACGGTTTTAAGGTAGTGGATAGTGATGGATAACACACACACACACACACACACACACACACACACACACACACTTCAAACACATCACAAGAGGTAATAAAAAGAAGAAAAAAACTGCAATAATAATAATAACAGTACTGGAGAATATCAGCATAATTTGGATGGAGTGTTGCACGCAGCCTGCATGTTGAAGCGCCTTGGCCTCTCAGCAGGACTGTTTTCAAAGGCCACATAGATGATCAGTAGGATTCTCATCTCTAACTATTACAAGCTTGAACCCGTTATTTCTTATCCCATCTTGATTACTGACCTTGAGAATTTCGTTTGTTACCATTATTTACGTCACCAGTACCACAGAAAGACCTCATCAATCTCTTCTTAATCTTTTTTTGTCCTATCCTGACTACTGGTCTTGAAAATTTCGTTTGTTTACCGTTGATACATCGCCACTACCACAGAAAGATCTCATCAATCTCCTCTTAATCTTCTTATCCTATCATGACTACTGACCTTGAGAATTTTGCTTACGTCACCCTTCTTGTATTCTCTGTGGCAATGAAAGACCTATCAGATCCCTCTTTAAACAGACGCCTCACTGGAGACAAGTGAAAGCGTAAATCTAACTTGATCAAGATTTAAGCCATTATTTCTCTATATAATCCTGAAGAAATCACTCTTAAAAATATAACATATACGTATATTTCATGAGAATCTCTCTAATGCATTAGAGAGAGAGAGAGAGAGAGAGAGAGAGAGAGAGAGAGAGAGAGAGAGAGAGAGAGAGAGAGAGAGAGAGAGAGAGAGAGAGAGTAAATTATTGGTGTTTATCATATTTTTTTCCCATCATGTGCATTAGGGTCGCCATTCAGTGAGAGAGAGAGAGAGAGAGAGAGAGAGAGAGAGAGAGAGAGAGAGAGAGAGAGAGAGAGAGAGAGTAAAGGAGGAGGCAGTAGACACCTGCCGAAACGATAATTACTCCCAGTGAGGTGTGCAGCACTGTTCAGGGGGTGCTGTGAACTTATCATTAAACCCAGCTGTGACCTCACTGAACGTTTCCCTTTGTGTCTCACAACACAAGGGGGCAGTCACAGCCTGCCCTCTAAAGACAACTCTCTTCCTCCACACAAAACTACAAGCACCTAATAACACACACACCCTTCACTCAAAAATTTTAAAATCATCATGGCGACTCCTACACCAGCCTCGGAGTCCTCATCTGGGGAGGGGACCATAAATGTCCCCAGGTCGGACTGCCTTTCTGTCGACTACCCTAAGTGTCTTGACACCCCCCTCAACTTTTTCTTCATTAACTTCTGCAAAATTCGCGGTCTAAGATCTAATTTTCAATCTGTAGAACACCACCTCTCCTCTTCTAAACCTCATCTTCTTTTCCTCACTGAAACTCAGGTGTCTGAGGCAACTGACAGTAGCCCCTTTTCTGTTCCCTCCTACTTTCTCTATCCTCATTTTCGATCCAAAGCTGGATGCTGCGTTTATGTGCGCAATGACTTAATCTGCTCTCGTGCCCACGCTCTTGAATCTTCCGAGTTTTCCACCATCTGGCTACGACTACAGAGTCACTCTCATACTAAATTTATCTGTGCTGTATACCTCTCACCTAACTCCTCTGATTATAAGAAATTCTTTGACTACTTAACTTCCAAAGTGGAGCACATTCTGACCCTCTTCCCTTTTGCAGAGATCTCCATTCTTGGAGACTTCAATGTTCACCACCAGCTTTGGCTTTCCTCTCCCTTCACTGACCATCCTGGTGAACTAGCCTACAACTTTGCTATCCTCCATGACCTAGAGCAATTGGTGCAACATTCTTGACCTTTTCCTGACCTCTAATCCTTCTGCTTATGCTGTCACCCTTTCTTCTCCGTTGGGCTCCTCCGATCACAATCTCATATCTTTACCTTGTCCTATCGCTCCAATCCCTCCTCAGGATCCCCCTAAGCGAAGGTGCCTCTAGCGTTTTGCCTCTGCTAGTGGGGGGACCTGAGGAGGTATTTTGCTGAATTTCCTTGGAATGACTACTGCTTCCGTGTCAGAGACCCGTCTTTGTGTGCTGAGCGCATAACAGAGGTGATAGTGTCTGGCATGGAGGCGTACATTCCTCACTCTTTTTCTCGTCCTAAACCTTCTAAACCTTGGTTTAACACAGCTTGTTCTCGTGCTATACATGATAGAGAGGTGGCCCACAAAAGGTACTTAAGCCTTCCATCACCAGAATCTCATGCACTTTATATTTTTGCCCAGAACCATGTTAAGTCTGTTCTCCAACTAGCCAAAAACTCCTTCATTAACAGAAAATGTCAAAACCTTTCAAGATCTAACTCCCCTCGTGATTTCTGGCATCTAGCCAAAAATATATCCATTAACTTTGCTTCTTCTTTCCCTCCTCTATTTCAACCAGATGGCACCACTGCTATCACATCTATTTCTAAAGCTGAACTCTTTGCTCAAACCTTTGCTAAAAACTCTATCTTGGACGATTCTGGGCTTGTTCCTCCCTCTCCTCCACCCTCTGACTATTTCATGCCACGTATTAAAATTGTTCGCAATGATGTTTTCCATGCCCTCGCTGGCCTAAACCCTCGGAAGGCTTATGGACCTGATGGGGTCCCTCCTATTGTTCTCCGAAACTGTGCCTCCGTGCTTGCACATTGTCTAGTCAAACTCTTTCAGCTCTGTCTGTTAACATCTATCTTTCCTTCTTGCTGGAAGTTTGCCTACATTCAACCTGTTCCTAAAAAGGGTGACCGTTCTAATCCTTCAAACTACCGTCCTATTGCTTTAATTTCCTGCCTATCTAAAGTTTTTGAATCTATCCTCAACAGGAAGATTCTTAAACATCTATCACTTGACAACCTTCTATCCGATCGCCAGTATGGGTTCCGTCAAGGCCGCTCTACTGGTGATCTTCTGGCTTTCCTTACTGAGTCTTGGTCATCCTCTTTTAGAGATTTTGGTGAAACTTTTGCTGTTGCCTTGGACATATCAAAAGCTTTTGATAGAGTCTGGCACAAAGCTTTGATTTCCAAACTACCCTCCTACGGTTTCTATCCTTCTCTCTGTAACTTCATCTCAAGTTTCCTTTCTGACCGTTCTATTGCTGCTGTGGTAGACGGTCACTGTTCTTCTCCTAAATCTATTAACAGTGGTGTTCCTCAGGATTCTGTCCTGTCACCCACTCTCTTCTTATTATTCATTAATGATCTTCTAAACCAAACTTCTTGTCCTATCCACTCCTACGCTGATGATACCACCCTGCACTTTTCCACGTCTTTTCATAGACGTCCAACCCTTCAGGAGGTAAACATATCACGCAGGGAAGCAACAGAACGCTTGACTTCTGGTCTTTCTAAAATTTCTGATTGGGGCAGAGCAAACTTGGTATTGTTCAATGCCTCAAAAACTCAATTCCTCCATCTAT
>NC_087152.1:26316816-26324316 GCF_035594125.1 Scylla paramamosain | reverse complement strand
AGTTGTGTGGGTGTGTGTGTGTCTGTGTGGGTAGGTGTGTGTGTGTGTGTGTGTGTGTGTGTGTGTGTGTGTGTGTGTGTGTAAAACGTAACCAGGAAGGCCACTCGCGTAATATATATGAGGATTAATTTGCCTTGTTGTCAAGTCATGGCTTTCTTGCAATGCATCCCGAGCTCCTGCAGGTAATAGCGGGACGCGCTCAGTCCAGGGATGATGTAGGAGTGGGTGGCGCCTTCATACCTTTTTGTTGTCTTTTCAGCGAAGAGTTGCTGGCTCAGCTCAAGCTTCCTCGCACCGTCCAGGAGGCCAAGACCCGCCATGAACTCGGCTCTCTCTCGCTGCTCGGACAAGGTGAGCATCAAACACTTACGTGGTCGTGAAATGTAATTGAAGTGTAATGAGCGAGAGGAGGATTCTCCACTTCAATGGTGGAATGACCTCTGCCTTTCTACGAATGTGTGGGTAGTTTGATGGCCCGGGAAGTTAATAATCCTTGACTGCAATGCCTCATTCATGACATCTGCTTACCCCAGTGAATGTCCACGATGTCACCACTACGATGGCCAGTTATAAGACTGCCATAGCGACTGAGTTGGTGCAAAAAGTATCCCCTACCTGGCGGACAGTACCTCCTTGCCCACGAGATCATCCCTTTCATTCTGTGTAACTTAATATAATCAAGCGTTGTTGAAGCGTGATCAGACGCATGTTAACGGGAGGTCATTGAACTGAAGAGGGGAAGAGGTTTGATGGGAGGAGACATTGGTAATACTGCATACTAGTTTCCAGAAGTGTTGGACGTGCTTGAATCATACTTTGTTGTGCAGTATTTTTGAGACATAGACGTTAATTTGGCGCGCTCAAAAAACACGCGAAAATTTGACTTTCCGGGGAGAATGGTGGCTTCGGCCGCCCAAAACCTGCAGATGGCTCTCTCTCTCTCTCTCTCTCTCTCTCTCTCTCTCTCTCTCTCTCTCTCTCTCTCTCTCTCTCTCTCTCTCTCTCTCTCTCTCTCTCTCTCTCTCTATCTTCCCCCTCCCTCTCTCCCCATTCTCTCTCTTCCCCCCTCCGTCCCTCCCCATTCCCTCTCCCTATTTTCTCTTCCCCTTCCCTCCCTCCCCATTCCCTCTCTTTCCCCATTCCTTCCCTCCTCTCCCCCTTCCCTTCATCCTTACATTTCCTCCCTCCCTCCATCTCCCTCATCCCTTTCTATTTCATTTTGTTTTTTATTTATTTATTTATTTTTATTTATTCATTTAATTTATTTTTATTTAAGAAGGGTACCTGCCAAGGCCAACAAAATTGGAAAGAAAAAAATGTTCCCTGAGGCGCCGGTCCCCAAACTGAGTCAGAAACGATTGTCAAAAATTAGAGGATGAGTGTCTTGAAGCTTCCCTCTTGAGAGAGTAGTCTTGATAAGCGTCCACAGTGTTAGACGAAGACTTTGACTTGTGTTGATGAGGGGAGTAACAGTCTTCGGAGCTTTGTTCTTTATTAACAATATGTACAGAAAGAAGGGCAAGGAAAAGATGTCTCAGAGTGGTTAGTAATTAAGGAAAGATGTGCCAAACAGTTGTACAAGGGCTTAGCATTGACGTGTTTGGGCAAAGCACCTTATCTATTTCCGTCTTTAAGGTATACGTGGAAACAATGAAGGAAGTGATGATATTGCGTGGCTTGCCTCCGTTGTTGTCATGGTTGGACACAAAACAAGAGTAGAAGAAGAAGATGATAAGGAGAAGAAAAGAATACGTTCAAGAAGAATTATTTGAAGAAAAAAAGGAGGAAAATGAATATAAAAAAAAGTTGAAGAAAATGATAAGCGTTATGTGATGGTCATTGTCTCTTATTTCCGAACACCCTACTAAAGTGACTCTAAATGAAGTTGATTGTCTAATTATTATTAATTATATTATAGAAGAAAAGGAAAACTGAACACACACACACACACACACACACACACACACACACACACACACACACACACACACACACACACACACACACACACACACACACACACACACACACACACACACACACACACACACACACACTGAAATATTCTTTTTCAAAATATTTCGCAAGAACACTATCAAGACTTCCGTCATTATGTAACGCATCCATATATATATATATATATATATATATATATATATATATATATATATATATATATATATATATATATATATATATATATATATATATATATATATATATATATATATATATATATATAAACACATTTAACATCAGGTCACAAGCACACAGCGAACATCAATATGGACCCAAGTCTCAAACTCACACATCAAATTACAATATAGAAATATATCTGTGTATAAATACATCAGATTACAATATAATAAATATATCTCTATACAAGCACAGCCTGTGTTACCTTACAGAACTTTTCAGTCCCATGGATGTACCTGTGTACTGCTTTGTACATAACCATTGCTGCAACCTCTGCTCTTAACCTAATGACATTCATCCAAGTGTCCTTAATTCATTGTCCTTAATCCACACTATTTTCTTAATTCAATGTCCTTAATCCACACTATTTTCTTAATTCATTGTCCTTAATCCACACTATTTCCTTAATCTAGTGTCCTTAATCCAGACTATTTCCTTAATATAGTGTCCTTAATCCAGACTATTTCCTTAATATAGTGTCCTTAATCCAGACTATTTCCTTAATATAGTGTCCTTAATCCAGACTATTTCCTTAATATAGTGTCCTTAATCCAGACTATTTCCTTAATATAGTGTCCTTAATCCAGACTATTTCCTTAATATAGTGTCCTTAATCCAGACTATTGTCCTTAATCCAGACTATTTACTTAATCTACTGTCCTTAATCCAAATTATGTCCTTAATCTACTCTCCTTAATTGTAGATTCCTTAATTATAATATCCTTAACGACAACATTTTCTTAATCAGTGTATAATCCTCAATCCAGTCTATTTTCTTAATTTACTCTCCTAAATCTGTACTATTTTCTTTATCTGCCATCCTTAAGACGGTAGACAAAGTAGATCATCTACTTAATCTACTGTCGTTAATCCAGACTATTTTTTTTATTTACTATCCTTAATGTAGACAATTTTCTTCATCTACTATTCTTAATGTAGACTACTTTCTTGAAGTAATATCCTTCATCCAGTCTATCTTCTTAATGTAATATTCTTAATCCAGACCTCTTTCTTAATTTACTATCCTTAATACAAACTATTTACTTGATCTACTATCCTTAATCCAGATTGTTTTCTTAGTCTATCAACCTTGATCTTAATTTCCTTAATCCAGACCATTTTCTTAATCTGTTATCCTTAATTCAGACTATTTTCTTGATTTATTATCTCTAATCCAGTTTATTTTCTTAATCTACTTTTCTTAATTCAGACTCTTTCCTTGATCTACCATCCTTAATCCTGATTTTTTTTGTTAATGCATTAGTCTCAATTTAGACTATTTTTGACTCAGACTTTTTTAATCTACTATCCTCAATCCAGACTATTTTCTTAGTCTACTATTCTTAATCCAGGCCGTTTTATTAATTTGATATTTTTATTTTATTTTCCTTATTTTGTTATCCTTAATCTTCATTTCTTAGTGTAATATTTTCCTATGCAGGCTATTTTCTTAACTAATATCCTTAATCCAGACTATTTTCTTAATCTACTATCCTTTATCTTAATAACCTTGATTTACTGTCCATAATCTTCATTTTCTTAGTCTAATATCTTTAATGAAGAACACAGTTTTATATCCTTAAGCCAGACTATTTTTTCTACTCTATTGACTGCTCCTATTTTCGTTTTGGGATCTTCTTTGAGCGGGATTTTTATTCATCTATTTCTTGCCTCTGCTGACCTCCCTGATGGATAACAAATCGAAACAAAACAAAAAAATCAATCAATCAATAAAATCAAGGCGGAGGCTGAGAGGACGCGGCACCTCTGGGCGTACGCAGACGGAGGACGTGAGTGAGGATGTCGAAGCGGTATCGTTTTCCGTTGAGCGTCAAGGTCATGGACAAATCATCATAATCTATCGCTGCTTGTAATTTACACAGCAGCGTTCGTCCAAACACGAAATCAAACCAGTGGCGCATGTATATCGTGTCCATCTTTCGCAGAGTGTCTGTGCCGCTGCCAAAGTGCAGCAGGACTCGTTTCGGCAGCACAGTCGATTTGCCTGTCCTGCACAGCATCTTGTCCTGACCAGTCTTAGTGATAGAGAATGTTGACGCGTTACCAGTGTTCACCATCACCGTCAGCGGCTCCTCGATGCCTAACGCTCGTGCGGCAAACATGAACGTTTTGTGTTGTGTGTCCGAAGGTTGTCTCCGCCGCAGACGTTTTGGGTGACGCAGGAACAGGGTGCTGCTGTCGTCGGGATGGAACTCCTGCCGCACCTCGGCCTCCTGCAGGCGGCTCATGGACATGACTATTAGGTCCAAGTAGTGCTTCCTCACATCCCCGCGTACAATGACCGTCATGCGCGTGTTGACCGCCACGTAGCGACGCAGCATCACCACCACCTCGTCCAGCTCGATCACGTCCAACTCCAGCATGCCAGCCCAGGTAAACAAGTATTTCTTTACCGTCTCTTGCTTGCCCGTGACGATTCCCAGCCTCCGGGCCAGTGTTAGCCTCATGAGGCTGCATGAGGAGCCGCTGTCAAGCTGGACAAGGCACGGGTGGCCGCGCACGGTCGCGGACACCAGGTTTTCTTTCCCAATATTAAGACGGCACCACCTGCTCACGTTCCTCTCCTTGCTGACTCTCTTGGCATCCACCATCAGCCTCACCACGTCGTCTTTGTACCACCCTCTCATCTTCCATCTCTTGATGCCGTGCTTAACGCATTGACAGCACTCCATCTTCCCCCCTTCTTTCGTTCTCTCCTGCCCTCCCCCTGCTCTTCTTTGCCTGCTTCTCGTCGTCCTCCGCGTCCTGCCTCTTCCTCTTCTTGTCCTGCTTCGCGTCGTCGTCCTTAACCTGCCTCTTCCTCTTCCTGTCCTGCTTCTCGTCGTCCTCCGTGTCTAGCCTCTTCCTCTTCTTGTCCTGCTTCGCGTCGTCGTCCTTAACCTGCCTCTTCCTCTTCCTGTCCTGCTTCTCGTCGTCCTCCGTGTCTAGCCTCTTCCTCTTCTTGTCCTGCTTCTCGTCATCGTCCGTAACCTGCCTCTGCCTCTTCTTGTTCTGCTTCTCGTCGTCGTCATTAACCTGCCTCTTCCTTTTCTTGTCCTGGTTTTCCGTTTCCTCCGTGTCCTGTTTCTTTCTCTTGTTCTGTTTCTCGTCGTCGTCCTTGTTCTGCCTCTTTCTCTTCTTGGTGCGGTCCATAATCGGATGAAAACACTCCACGCTCATCGTTTTCTTGCCTTTGATGTCATTCCCGTCCCTCTGATTTTTGTGTTCTCGCCGGCTCGCGCGATGTTTCATCTCTGCACAGCCTTCAGTGACCGTCTTCTCGTGGCTGGTGCAGTCTTCGAGGCTCTCCAGCCGCCTCTTCTTGTTCTTGGTTAGTTTCTCCTTAGCCTTCCCCTTCTCACCGAGGGTCTCTTGGGCGTCCATTGCTTGTCGTTTCCTCTTGTTGTTGTTGAATCTCGTATTATGGAGTGTTGTGCCTAAATCTTCAGTAGAAAATCCAGGCATTGCACAGTCTTACTGGGAACCTGTTCGTCAGAGGGTATGGTATACCTTTGCGCCCCCTTCTTGGAGCGCTCAGCAGCTTGGAGCTAAAGACTTCGGCACCCACCAGGCGCACCAATCAGAGGCCTCGATTCAAGAATGTGATAAGGTCTTTAGCCAATCAGATACAGGAATGAAACAAAATATAAAATTATGACTATTTTTCATTAGCGGCAGTGATGCACTTTTCAATTAATTATGCTGAATCACTGCAATGAAGACTCCTTTCAAAAGCATAGAAGTAATACATTTATATGATTTAGTATATTTAATTCTCTAAATAATAATTTCTATCAGTCACTTATCTGTGTTATTTGGCTCACAATTCATACATCAGCAGCTGTGCACTAATATCGCACTAACATTTGGCGCCACCACGGTCTGTCAGCCATTTAGAGCCGTGGAAAACCTCGCCAACAATGCCCATTCACACAACGTAACTGACGTGTAGTTTTGGCTCAGCTAAAATGACTTCCACTGCCACATTCTCGAGTCACTGTGCCGAGGAGAGCAAGTTCAGTCCCGCGCTTACAATGCCAAGGGTAGAACTCGAGCCGTGACCCTTACGTGCATCAGTGAGGAAGCAGGAAGAGCAGGAGGGGGATCATTATGAGCTGAGGACACAGTATGCTTGGCTTGTGTGCGTTTTAAGCCATTATTATCTAAGTTATAAGATTTTCTTAACGAATGAGTTGGTGCAAGTAGTGTCCCCTACCTGGCGGGCAGTACCTCTCGCCCAAGAGAACATTCCTTTCATTGTCTGTGTAACTTAACGTTGTTGTGGAAAAGGAGGAGGAGGTAAAATTAGAGGGAGTATATATTATCTTGGCAGTTTAGGTAAGAGAGAAAGCAAGAGGAGGAGGAGGAGGAGGAGATTAGCAATAAGTGATATAAATTGATATTAATTGTATGGGTTATGAAAGGAGGAGGAGGTGGAGGAGGAAGAAGACGAGGAGGAGAAGGAAGAGGAGGAGGAGGAGGAGGAGGAGGAGGAGGAGGAGGAGGAGGAGGAGGAGGGAGGAAGGGTGTATGTATGTGTGTGGTCTAAAGAGGCTGTAGAAATCTCTCTCTCTCTCTCTCTCTCTCTCTCTCTCTCTCTCTCTCTCTCTCTCTCTCTCTCTCTCTCTCTCTATTTAAACATAAGTACATTATCACCCGAAGGCGCCATTATCACCCGAAGAGAGAGAGAGAGAGAGAGAGAGAGAGAGAGAGAGAGAGAGAGAGAGAGAGAGAGAGAGAGAAAACATCGTCTCCCTTTCCTCTGATGATGGTGTTACTGCGCCCCTTCCCCTCCTCTCTCTCTCTCTCTCTCTCTCTCTCTCTCTCTCTCTCTCTCTCTCTCTCTCTCTCTCTCTCTCTCTCTCTCTCTCTCTCTCTCTTCGTATATATTCAAATGAGAGTTTTCTGGATAAAATTCGGTAGGAGGAGGAGGAGGAGGAGGAGGAGGAGAGTAATAAAGGTAATGTATATATGGAACGAGTGATAAATAGAGAGGAAATAAAAGAGAGAAAAGAAAAGATGAATAAGAAGAGGAAAAGAAGACGATGAACAGTAGTAGTAGTAGTAGTAGTAGGTTGTTGTTGTTTTTGCTGTTGTTGTTGTTGTTGTTGTCTTTGGCTTTCACTCTCTCCTCTCCCCTCAATCTTTCATATCCGCAGCTTTTTAAACTCCCCCCTCTCTCTCTCTCTCTCTCTCTCTCTCTCTCTCTCTCTCTCTCTCTCTCTCTCTCTCTCTCTCTCTCGCTTACAAATTAGCGTTTTCTCCATTTTCTATAACTGTCCATGTATGTTCCGTAATAGTTCT
>NC_087152.1:26306816-26311816 GCF_035594125.1 Scylla paramamosain | reverse complement strand
ATATATATATATATATATATATATATATAGTGTCTGGCATGGAGGCGTACATTCCTCACTCTTTTTCTTGTCCTAAACCTTCTAAACCTTGGTTTAACACAGCTTGTTCTCGTGCTATACATGATAGAGAGGTGGCCCACAAAAGGTACTTAAGCCTTCCATCACCAGAATCTCATGCACTTTATATTTCTGCCCAGAACCATGCCAAGTCTGTTCTCCAACTAGCCAAAAACTCCTTCATTAACAGAAAATGTCAAAACCTTTCAAGATCTAACTCCCCTCGTGATTTCTGGCATCTAGCCAAAAATATCTCCAATAACTTTGCTTCTTCTTTCCCTCCTCTATTTCAACCAGATGGCACCACTGCTATCACATCTATTTCTAAAGCTGAACTCTTTGCTCAAACCTTTGCTAAAAACTCTACCTTGGACGATTCTGGGCTTGTTCCTCCCTCTCCTCCACCCTCTGACTACTTCATGCCACCTATTAAAATTCTTCGCAATGATGTTTTCCATGCCCTCGCTGGCCTAAACCCTCGGAAGGCTTATGGACCTGATGGGGTCCCTCCTATTGTTCTCCGAAACTGTGCCTCCGTGCTTGCACCTTGCCTAGTCAAACTCTTTCAGCTCTGTCTGTCAACATCTACCTTTTCTTCTTGCTGGAAGTTTGCCTACATTCAACCTGTTCCTAAAAAGGGTGACCGTTCTAATCCCTTAAACTACCGTCCTATTGCTTTAATTTCCTGCTTATCTAAAGTTTTTGAATCTATCCTCAACAGGAAGATTCTCTAAACATCTATCACTTCACAACCTTCTATCTGATCGCCGGTATGGGTTCCGTCAAGGTCGCTCTACTGGTGATCTTCTGGCTTTCCTTACTGAGTCTTGGTCATCCTCTTTTAGAAATTTTGGTGAAACTTTTGCTGTTGCCTTGGACATATCAAAAGCTTTTGATAGAGTCTCGCAAAAAGCTTTCATTTCCAAACTACCCTCCTACGGTTTCTATCCTTCTCTCTGTAACTTCATCTCAAGTTTCCTTTCTGACCGTTCTATTGCTGCTGTGGTAGACGGTCACTGTTCTTCTCCTAAATCTATTAACAGTGGTGTTCCTCAGGGTTCTGTCCTGTCACCCACTCTCTTCTTATTATTCATTAATGATCTTCTAAACCAAACTTCTTGTCCTATCCACTCCTACGCTGATGATACCACCCTGCACTTTTCCACGTTCTTTCATAGACGTCCAACCCTTCAGGAGGTAAACATATCACGCAGGGAAGCCACAGAACGCCTGACTTCTGATCTTTCTAAAATTTCTGATGGGGGCAGAGCAAACTTGGTATTGTTCAATGCCTCAAAAACTCAATTCCTCCATCTATCAACTCGACACAACCTTCCAGACAACTATCCCCTCTTCTTCAATTGACACTCAACTGTCCCCTTCTTCTACACTGAACATCCTCGGTCTGTCCTTTACTTATAATCTGAACTGGAAACTTCACATCTCATCTCTAGCTAAAACAGCTTCTATGAAGTTAAGTGTTCTGAGACGTCTCCGCCAGTTTTTCTCACCCCCCAGCTGCTAACTCTGTGCAAGGGCCTTATCCGTCCATGTATGGAGTATGCTTCACATGTCTGGGGGGTTCCACTCATACTGCTCTTCTAGACAGGGTGGAATCAAAAGCTTTTCGTCTCATCAACTCCTCTCCTCCAACTGACTGTCTTCAGCCTCTCTCTCACCACAGCAATGTTGCATATCTAGCTGTCTTCTACCGCTATTTTCATGCTAACTGCTCTTCTGATCTTGCTAACTGCATGCCTCCCCTCTTTCTCTCACCCCTATTCTGTCCACCTCTCTAACGCAAGAGTTAACCAGTATTTTCAATCATTCATCCCTTTCTCTGGTAAACTCTGGAACTCCCTGCCTGCTTCTGTATTTCCATCTTCCTATGACTTGAATTCCTTCAAGAGGGAGGTTTCAAGACACTTATCCATCAATTTTTGACCACTGCTTTGACCCTTTTATGGGACTGGCATTTCAGTGGGCATTTTTTTTTATTAGATTTTTGTTGCCCTTGGCCAGTGTCCTTCCTACATAAAAAAAATAAATAAATAAATAAAAAAAAACACCTACACACACTTAATTAAAAACATATATAGATAGATGGGTGGATATACTTATATTCATATTTGTGTACATGCATACATACAGACAGACAAACACACAGACAGACTACCAGACAGACAGACAGAAAAACGGAAAAAAATGAAAAGATAAAATAGCAAGAAAGACAAATAAATGTATAAATAGAAAGATAGACAGACAAACAGACAGACAGGCACACAGACAGATAGATTCAGGAAGTTGCTGGCATCCACTCACTGATAGAGAGAGAGAGAGAGAGAGAGAGAGAGAGAGAGAGAGAGAGAGAGAGAGAGAGAGAGAGAGAGAGAGAGAGAGAGAGAGAGAGAGGAGAGAGACTGATTGATTGATTTATCTAGCTGTTATTGATGTTTTCTTCTTTCTTTTCTGCTACTATTATTTTATCCTCATCCTGCTTTAACTAGCAATTGAAAAATACAACTACTACAACAACAACAACAACTACTACTACTACTACTACTACTACTACTACTACTACTACTACTACTACTACTACTACTACTACTACTACTACTACTAATGATAATAATGATAATAATAATAATAATAATAATAATAATATTAATAATAATAATATTTTCCTTCTCTTCCCCCTTGAAATACTACTACTTTTTCTTCTTCTTCTTCTTCTTTCTCTTCTTCTTCTTCTTCTTCTTCTTCTTCTTCTTCTTCTTCTTCTTCTTCTTCTTCTTCTTCTTCTTCTTCTTCTTCTTCTTCTTCTTCTTCTTCTTCTTCTTCTTCTTCTTCTTCTTCTTCTTCTTCTTCTTCTTCTTCTTCTTCTTCTTCTTCTTCTTCTTCTTCTTCTTCTTCTTCTTCTTCTTCTTCTTCTTCTTCTTCTTCTTCTTCTTCTTCTTCTTCTTCTTCTTCTTCTTCTTCTTCTTCTTCTTCTTCTTCTTCTTCTTCTTCTTCTTCTTCTTCTTCTTCTTCTTCTTCTTCTTCTTCTTCTTCTTCTTCTTCTTCTTCTTCTTCTTCTTCTTCTTCTTCTTCTTCTTCTTCTTCTTCTTCTTCTTCTTCTTCTTCTTCTTCTTCTTCTTCTTCTTCTTCTTCTTCTTCTTCTTCTTCTTCTTCTTCTTCTTCTTCTTCTTCTTCTTCTTCTTCTTCTTCTTCTTCTTCTTCTTCTTCTTCTTCTTCTTCTTCTTCTTCTTCTTCTTCTTCTTCTTCTTCTTCTTCTTCTTCTTCTTCTTCTTCTTCTTCTTCTTCTTCTTCTTCTTCTTCTTATTTTTCCTTTTATTTTATTTTCCTCTTCCTCCTTTTTTTTCTTATTATTATTATCATCGTCATCATCATCATCATCATTATTATTATTATTATTATTATTATTATTATTATTATTATTATTATTATTACTATTCTTTTTCTTCTTCTTGTTCTTTTCTTCTCGCTTCTTCTTTTCCTATAGCTACTACTACTACTATCACTACTACTCATGCTTTAAATCAATAATAACAATACGTAATAATATTTATTTATTTATTTATTTATTTTCGAGTTACATACAAATAGAAGCATTTCTCGTACACTGAAACTTCCTAACCTAACCCCAACCTGATCTGACCCAACTTGGCCTTACAAGTGGGATGATTACTTATAAACAAAAAAAAAAAAAAAAACCTCCCTACAATCCTAGACTAACCTAACCCTAACCTACCCTTAATAACCTAACATGTCTAACCGGACCCAGTTAACCTAACCTAACATACACACAAGAACAACTTTAACACCTGGGTGATTACTTAAATATTTAACACCTGACATAACCTTTCTAACCTAACCTAGCGTCACATAACCTGACACAATCTTACCTAAGCTAAAAAAAAAAAGAAAGGAAAATGTATGAGGAAGAAATAGTTTCATAAAGTTTCCTAATCTAACTTAACGCACCTAATCTAACCTAACTAACCTCACACATCCCTAACATACTTTATAAGAATAAATAAAATAAAATAGAAAATAAAAAAAAAGAAAGGAAAGAAAGAACAGTCAAACAATTACTTACAAAAAATAATAAATAAATAAATAAATAAAAGTATCAGTAAACAAACCAAACATACCTAACCTAACGTAACATACCCAACTGAACCTCACCTCACTGAGCTAACAAAAAAATAGTAAATAAAAATAAATACAGAAATAAATACATAAATAAATAAAAGGATAAAAGGAGTATTATATATGTATGTGCTTTCGTTGCCTTTGATCATAAGCCTAACCTAACCTAACTCAGCCTAACCTAACCTAACCTAACCTACAGGACCTAACCTATCCTAACCTAGCCCTAACTCATCCCATCCTAATCTACCTAACCTAACCTAACTCAACCTAATCTAATCTACCCCACCTAGCCTGACCTCACATGTTTGTTTTGTTTGTTTGTTTGTTTGTTTTGTTTGTTTGTTTGCTTTCCTCCCTTGATTCTTGGTTCATTTATTTTTCTCTTTGTTTGTTTGTTCCTCTCATTTTGCTTTTCTATCTTTCCTTATTCCTTTTTTTCCTACTTTATTGGTTGATTGTTTCTTTATTTATTTTTACATTTATTTATTTGTTTGTTTGTTTGTTTGTTTGTTTTCTTATTTATTCCGTTCTCTCCTCATTTATGTTTCTAAATTTATTTGTTTATTTCATTGTTCCTCTTAATTTTATTGATTTTTTTTCTTTATTCCTTTGTTTTGTTTTTTTTCTTGTTTGTTTCATTATTCAATTATTTGTTTGTTTGTTTGTTCTTGTTCTTCTTTTTCTTCTACTACATTACTACTACTACTACTACTACTACTACTACTACTACTACTACTACTACTACTACTACTACTGCTGCTGCCTGCTATTATTACTGCTTCTACTAT
>NC_087152.1:26299316-26301816 GCF_035594125.1 Scylla paramamosain | reverse complement strand
GCAAAGAAATTTCCCAAGTGAGGAGCAGGGCAGGAGAGACGTGGTTTGCAAGGCTCAGTGCGGGAGGGAGGGAGTTGAGCCTTGAAGTGGCCGGCCTGAGCACCGGGATGTGGGGACAAGACAAAGAGGTGGATGGGAGTAAGAGACACTATGGCACACGGCATGGCACGTGTGTTGTGTCCAAACCATTTGACAAGACAACACGAGACAAGACTTGACTGTGTGTGTGTGTGTGTGCAAGTAAGTAAGTAATTAAGTAAGTAATCAAGTAAGCAAACCTGTATGAAGTATTTCAAGGTGTACATACAATACACAGTCACGTGAGCCGAGGCTCTCTGACGGTGTATTGTACAGTAGAGCAGAGGGCAGGAGTGCAAACAAATTATAATGTACAACAACATAATGAATTGTATTGTACAGCGGCAGTACCGCGCCGCTACAGAGAAGATAAACACTAATACAAGTGTCTCACACTAACGTAATAATAATAAAATAATGATAGTAACAATAACAACAAGAGTAGTGATAACAATAATACTAATAACTACACCAACAACAACAGCAACAACAACAACAACAACAACAACAACAGCAACAATAATAATAATAATAATAATAATACCAATAAGAATATTATTAGTAACAAATAATAGTAACTAGCATTAATAAACATAATTAATAACTAATACTGGTAACTAGGGCAACAACAACAATAAATACCAACAACAACAACAACATCATCATCAACATAATAATAATAATAATAATAATAATAATAAAAGTAATAATGATAACAGCAACAAATGCGATGACTGCAATAAATAGCATCAAAATCACAGCTTTTGTTGATGAAGTGGTTACTTTTTAACCTGTTGTTTGTTTGAACATTTTATCAGTTGTAAGAAGAACTTTGTCTATCAAGAGGCAAACTGTTCACAACAGATTTGGTCCAACTTGTCACACTGTTTGTGAATAATATTGTTGTCAGTATCGCACAAATAAGGTTAACGTTGTTACTTCTCGTGTGAGAAACATTTTCTGCCAATTTGAATATTGCATTATGTCCAAGATTTTGATGTATTAATAACAATGTGAAGTACTTATGAATGAAGGGAAGCCTGCAAATACTGAAGGCTGAGGAAGCTTTGGATGCAGACTCTTTACGGAAAATGTACAGCGAAGAATTTTATTTTGCCGTCTTGTTGCTTTTGTTAAAAAGACGGCCATGTAGATGCCCATGTAGGAAGGCAGTGCATGAGATGTGGACAGCGTGAAGTACACTGCGTGTCACCCACTGCTTCACTTGTTACATTACCCACAATTCTTTTTGAAATGCCAGCTGTTTGAGAGACATTTAAACATATGTGTGTGTGTGTGTGTGTGTGTGTGTGTGTGTGTGTGTTTGTTTGTGCGTGCGTGCGTGCGTGCGTGCGTGCGTGCGTGGACCGTATGCATTTTTGGCAATGATTTCTTTGGCGGAAAAGATGCCCACCAGTACACAGTGGAGTGGTCTCCCCTCGTTTCACAGGACGTGGACTCCAGCTTGAAAAGACTCCTCGATAAAGTTCATGACATGTTTAGTATTTGCCTCCCTATTAAGTATATAGATGTTTCACACAAAAGGCTCCAAAACCCACACATTTCTCAAACAGTAATCAACTCGACAAGACCCAAAAATCAGTTGAACAGAGAGCTTCCTAAACCGTAAGCTCCGCCCTCTGTTCCGGTGAGGATATAGACAGGCGGACAGATGTGGATGCAGACAGACAGAGACAGATAGGTAGACAGGTAGATAGACAGATTGTGTCCAGTCTTTGTGGTATATAGTCTTGCCTCGTTAGTGCCTCATTTTCTACTTTCTGAGTGTGTGCAGTAGAAAACACAGTGAAAACAATTACAAGGAAAGAAAAGAGTAAGTGTACTCACCTCAAGAGTGCAGGTGTGTACACTCCGGGAGACGGGAGGAAGGAAGGCGCGAGGCGGGAGGTGCCTGTGGGGAGAGACACACTGTGCTTCATGCTCTTACATTTATACTCCACAAGCACAAGTCTGTATCTGTGTACATCTATCTATCTGTATCTATCTGTATAAACAGAGACAGAGAGAGAGAGAGAGAGAGAGAGAGAGAGAGAGAGAGAGAGAGAGAGAGAGAGAGAGAGAGAGAGAGAGAGAGAGAGTCATCCAAAATGTACTCACTGTTTGACTCGCTATAATTTTTTATTTTTTTTTTCAGAAACAGTTGGCCAAAATAATAAAGGCAGAAGTAAGACTAAGCTTTGAAGAAAGAACATGTCATAAAGTGTTACTGGAGGCACGAAAATGTCAAAGAAGTGCAAAGACAATTCAGAAGACACTTTGACAGGGATCCACCAAGGTGACGCGCCATTGCTCGCATCACAGCTAAGTTTGTACCAGATGGAACTGTTCACGACCTTCATAAGCATGCCTGTGTGGTAGTAGTAGTAGTAGTAGTGGTAGTGGTAGAGGTAGTATTCATGAT
>NC_087152.1:26274316-26294316 GCF_035594125.1 Scylla paramamosain | reverse complement strand
TGTAAGACAACGCCAATAAACACTTCCTTGCCTCTTCACACACACACACACACACACACACACACACACACACACACACACACACACACACACACACACACACACACACACATATTGTCATAAAATATATTTTTTATAAAAATATTTTTTGTTCATAGATTTACTGGAAGAGTATTGCGATGAGAACGTGTAGGAGAACCAGATGTCCACACACGCAGAGAGAGAGAGAGAGAGAGAGAGAGAGAGAGAGAGAGGAGAGAGAGAGAGGAGAGAGGAGAGAGAGAGAGAGAGAGAAGAGATGAGAGAGAGAGAGAGAGAGAGAGAGAGAGAGAATGCAAACCATCACTAATATAGTATTTAGGTTAATTCAGTATTTCTTTAGTTAACGTTCAAATACCACATTATCTGTAATTCATTGATTTGCAAGATGGCCGCCACTCACTCCTTATCGAGCACCAATATTGTGAGTAGCGACAAGTGGGAAATGGGACGCCATTTTGTTCCCAGGCAAACGCCGCGCGCCCCCTCGCTGCCAGCCGTGCCTGCTCTCATGTCTCTCGTGTTGAAGACCGCTATTGTACAGTAAATACTGGCCCATACTTTCTCTCTCTCTCTCTCTCTCTCTCTCTCTCTCTCTCTCTCTCTCTCTCTCTCTCTCACACACACAAACGTTAATGAGAAAGAGAGAGTGGGGAAGCAGAAAGAAGTGAGAGCGGAGGAGGAGTAAGACGAGAAGGATAAGGAAAAGGAGGAGGGAAGAGGAGAAAGAGGAGGAGAAGGAAAAAGGGGAGGAGGAGGAGTAGGACGAGGAGAAGGAAAAGGAGGAAGAGGAGGAGGAAGAGGAAGAAGAAGAGGAAGAGTAAGACGAGGAGAAAGAAAAAGAGGAAGAGAAGTAGGACGAGGAGAAGGAAAAGGAAGATAAAGAGGAGGAGAAAGATGAGTATGAAGAGAGGCAAAGAAGGAAGAGGAGGAAGAGGAGGAGTAGAGGAAAAAAAATAGTAGGAAGAAGAAAGAGAGAGAGAGAGAAGAGAGAGAGAGAAGAGAGAGAGAGAGAGAGAGAGAGAGAGAGAGAGTGGAAAGTTGATAGATTCATGGTTCCTCTGGTCTCTCTCTCTCTCTCTCTCTCTCTCTCTCTCTCTCTCTCTCTCTCTCTCTCTCTCTCTGTTATTGCTTTAGCACTACTACTACTACTACTACTACTATTATTACTGTTAGTACTACTACTACTACTACTACTATTATCGAATAAATAGATTAATGCATAATACATGCAATAGTAACAATCAAAACAAACAAAAGGGCCAAATGACATGAATAAATAAATAAATAAATAAATAAACAATAAAACACAAAGAGAACAGACAACCGCCATCACCATCACCACCACCACAAGCACCACTACCATCACGACCCAAACACCAATACCTGTCTCACTGCTCACCTTAATATAAGTATTTTTCTCCCCCCACACACACAACCAACTTGCCTGAAACCAATATTCTCAATCACTAAACACAACCACCACCCACCACCACCACCACTGCCCTCGTTCGTAAGTATGTGTTTGTTCGGCTTCTTGACTTTGGCTTCGTCTTCGTCTGTTTTATAAGAAGCGAGGGCCGGAGTGTATGGAGAAGGATGAAGGAAGGGGAAGGATGGGGGCAGGGAGGTTAGGAAGCGTGAGGACACAAAAGGATACTGAGGATATTGGGGTGTGGGTAGAGGGATGAAGGATATTAGGAAGGCAATGTTATTTTGGCAAGGAGGAGAAGGAGGGAGGAAGAGGAAGGAGGAGATAAAAATGTAAAAGGGATGAGGAGTAAACGGGTTAAAGGAGAGGAGATATGAAGGAAGAAGTGATGGAGGAATATGCTGAAGGAAAGGTTGAAAGAAGGAAGGAAGGAAGGAAGGAGGAAGCAAAGTTATTGATTTTTTTCTTTGTCCTCTTTGTTTGACATTCTTTTTTTCTCTCTCAGCGATCTATTTTCTTTAAGAACTCTCTTAAATATTTACTACACACCGACACACTTGAGAGAGAGAGAGAGAGAGAGAGAGAGAGAGAGAGAGAGAGAGAGAGAGAGAGAGAGAGAGAGAGAGAGAGAGAGAGAGAGAGAAGGGCACTCCAACACCCATCATTACTTCTCTACTTACTCTTCTTTCTTCTATAGCGCTTTCCTCCTTCTCCTCCTCATCTCCTTCTCCTCGCGCCTTCTTCTATTTTTCTTTCTCCTCCTCTGGCTTTTCCTTTTACTTCTCTTCCTTTTCTTCCTCTTCGTATAACCTTACCACCACAAACCGCCGTCGCCACCACTTACCGCCGCCGCCCAGCTGATGGTCCTGTCCCGAGCTAAGGACGGTCACCAATGATTACTCGTTTCTGGGACAATCTTGAACCGCGTGTTTGCTTGCTTCATCAGGTTACTGTCCCCCTAACGAGACTGTCCCCCCCAGACCAGACCAGCCTTTCGTCTTACCAGCTCCTCTCCTCTAACTGAATGTCTTCAGCCTCTCTCTCTTCCCCGCAATGTCGCATCTCCAGCTATCCTTCTATCGCTATTTTCTCGTCAACTGTTCTTCTGATCTTGCTAACTGCATGCCTTCCATCCTCCCGCGCCCTCGTTGCACACGACTTTCTACTTTTGCTCACCCCTATTCTGTCCACCTCTCTAATGCAAAAGTTAACCAGTATTTTCAATCTTTCATCCCTTTTTCTGGTAAACTCTGGAACTCCCTGCCTGCTTCTGTATTTCCCCCTTCCTATAAATTGAATTCTTTCGAGAGCGAGGTCTCAAAGACACTTCTCTCATTTGTGTTAAACTGTTTTGGCTCTTTCTTTTCATAGGTATATATTTTGTTGCCTTTGACCAGTGCCCCTCTTGCATAAAAAGTCCCCTTCTCTATTACCTCCCTGGAAACTGACTTCGATTCTCCCCATCTCTATCCCTTCCCCACGAGCCCCACCACCCCCACTCTCACTCTCTCTCTCTCTCTCTCTCTCTCTCTCTCTCTCTCTCTCTCTCTCTCTCTCACCAGGACGGTCCCAGGAGAGCAGAGGAGGCCATGTTTTGTTACAATCAGTGGTATTTACTTCCTTCCTCTGATGCTGATGGGGAACAAAAGTGTCCCTCGTTGTATTTTTCCCGTGGTGTCTAATTGGCGATGGGGAAACAAATCAGTAGGGAAGGGAAAAAAAAAACTAAGGAAAAGTTGAACTGATTAATTGACGGAGGGAAGATAAAGAGGGATTGGAAAAGGTTTAGGAGGAAAGAAAATGGGTAAGGAAGGAATACTTAGGACAATGAGGGCAGATGATGGAGGATGAGAGAAGCTTGTGTGAGGGATCAGAGAAGGAGGAAATGGGGAGGGAATGGAGGAAAGAAGGATGGGACAGGGAAGAAAAGGACGTAAGAAAAGAAGGGAATGAAGAAAAAAGGGGAAGATAGGAAGAAAAGGGTATAGAAAAGGAAAAATAATATAGGACAGGAGGGAAAATACAAGAAAATAATAAAGAAGAGAGGAAATGGAGAAAAGATGAATGGAAGAGGGAGAAAAGGTGCAGAGAAGAGAGAAAATGGAGAAAAGAAGGAAAAGACAGGAAAAAAAGTGCAGAAGAAAGGAAGGGGACGGAGGAAAGAACTGGGACAAGGAGGAATGGGAAGGAAAAAAGGAAAGAGGAATGGGGCAAGGAAGGAAAGAGTTTAGGAAGGGAAGGGAAGGAAAGAAAGAGAAGGAGAGAAGGATGGGATGGGAAAAAAGGTTTGAGAAGAGTTTTCAAAGACAGATAAAAGAAAAATTTTAAAACTTATTATACAATGCATATGTAAATTTAAGTCTCTCTCTCTCTCTTCACTCTCTCTCTCCTCTCCTCTCTCTCTCTCTCTCTCTACTCTCTCTCTCTCTCTCTCTCTCTCTCCTCTCTCTCTCCTCTCTCTCTCTCTCTCTCTTGGTGCAAATTAAATGCCGTTTAATGATATCGCCAATGATTGCTTATCTTGAGACCATTACTCTCATTTTATGCTCGAGTAAAAAAAAAAGAAAAAGAAAAGAAAAAAAGCTTAATTAGAAAAGTTTGGCTGCTCATAACAGACGCGCTTAAGGCTTGTTCATCTTTAGGACCAAGCTATCTTTGGCAAATCTGTTTTTCATGGCGTTAATTAAACTTTTTTATTTTATTTTATTTCCTGGGGGTGCGTGTGGAATGACTTAAACACACACACACACACACACACACACACACACATACACACACACTTTATAGACAAAATGACGAATCACATACTGCAAAATACACGAGTAAACAAAATTTATACAAATGAATAATAAAGAAAGTAACACATAGAACTGAAACACATATCTGTCTGTCAATTGTCTAAATAAAACTACAATGTCATTTTTTTTTTTTTTAGGTAGAGAAATAGGAGACCTGAAAGGAAGAAAAAAAGAAAAAAAAAATAATTATAAGAAGAAGAAAAATCAATTCTTTCCTGTATGATTGAACTTTCCAAGAACGAAAAACGGAAAAACACTCATTTAACACTCAACGTGAACCTTAAGTGTCGGTCTGTGTGTGTCTATCTGTGCGTGTGAGTGTGTGTGTGTGTGTGTGTGTGTGTGTGTGTGTGAGTGTGTGTGTGTGTGCGTGTGTGTCTGTTTGAAAGGCGACAATCATCCATCATCTCCACGCTTCAGACAAACGGATGACTTGACAAGCCTTTCTGATTGGAAGAGCGATGGGCCAGAGTCAGGGAGGCGAGGAAATATAATGACAGATGACCAAGAGGAGGAGGAGGAGGAGGAGGAGGAGGAGGAGGAGGAGGAGGAGGAGGAGGAGGAGGAGGAGAAAGAGAAAGAGGAGGAGGAGGAGGAACGGAAAAAAACTATCAGTTTTCTCAGATTTTTCAGTGACGTTTTTACAACTTCAACTCCTCCTCCTCCTCGTGGTCCTCCTCCTCCTCCTCCTCCTCCTTTGCAAGGACCAAAAGGTCTGTTGCTGTTTGGCTTTCCTTTGTATTCCTCGTAACTACCCGCCAATTTTAAACCACTAAGAGAGAGAAAGAAAAAAATACTTCAACACAAAGCCTTTCACTGATCTATTCTCTTCCTCGTCCTCTTTCTCCTCCTCCCCCTCCTCCTCCTCCACCTCCTCCTCTTCTTTCTCCTCCTCCTGCTCTTCCTCGCGTTGTTTGAAGAGCCGTGCAGACGGACACTCAATAAGATAAGAAAAGGATGTCTTGGACTTTTTCTTCCCGAGTCTTTTTCTAAACCCTCCTCTGTGTGTCCTTCTCTCTGTCTCTCTTTCTCTCTCTCTCTGTCTATCTGTCCGGCTGGTTGGTTATACTGCTGGAGAAGGAGGAGGAGAAGGGAGGAGGAAAAGGATGAATACAAAGGAATACAAAGAAAGTCCAAATAGCAACAGAGCTCCTTACTAAACTGTTTTCGGTAACTATTCTACGCTATTAGTGGGAGAGACAGGGTAATACAGAGGCTCCTCCCCACCACTCTCATCACTCTAACCAATACTGCCCTGAAAAAAAAAAATGTTGTATAGGAAAACCACATGAATTTGAGAGGAAAGTAATAAAGAATTAAGTCTAAGAGGAGGAGGAGGAAGAAGGAGGAAGAAGAGGAAGAAGAGAGAGGGAGAGAGAGAGAGAATAAAAAGCTACTCCAATTTTCACTTGTTAATCGTTAAGACTGTAAAGATATGTAACAGGAGGAAATGAGAGGCAAGGGGGGGAGGGAGGAAGGTAACAAGAGAGAAATTAGAAGAAAGGAAGAGTAAAAAAAAGAAAGACAGGTAGGAAAAGAGGATGAGAGGCAAAGAAGAGAAGGAAGAGACAGGTTAGCAGAGAGAGAGGAGGATAATATGAGAGAGAAAGTAGAGATAGGCAAGGAAAGGGAGTAAGAACAAGAAGGAAGAACGGAAAACAGAACAGGAGAGATAAGCAAGGAAAGGAAAATAAAGAAGAGGAAGGAAGATAATAAAAGCGAAATTAGAGGTAGGCAAAGAAAGGAAAGAAAGGAAAAGAAAGGAAGAAAGGAAAAGGAGAACAGGAAAAATAAGCAATGGCAGGGAAGAGTACGAAGAGAGAGGAAGATAAGAAAATATAGAAATTAGAGGTAAGCAAGGAAATTAAGAGTAACACAAGAAAGGAAGAAAAGAAGAGAAATGAGAAGAGGTTAACCAAATAAAGAGATAGATAAAAATAGATAGATAGATAGAGAGAGAGAGAGAGAGAGAGAGAGAGAGAGAGAGAGAGAGAGAGAGAGAGAGAGAGAGAGAGAGAGAGAGAGAGTAAGAAAGAGACACACCTAATCATGGAGAAAGAATAGGAAAGGGAGTAGCAAGATTTCCACAGCCTTTCGTTCAAAATCATCCTAATTAAACGCTTGCCCACTTTGCCACTTAAGCAGTCAAGAGGGGAAACTGACGGACGGAGCTTTTTAAACCTCTCAACTCCCCGCCACTTCAAGTCACAGCGCGTCGCAGGTCAAACGTAGCAAATCAATTGGAAGCGAGGCCCTTTGCACCAAATCACTTGACCTCCATCACACGGACGCAAATGAAGGAGTTAAACAGAAAAAAAAGACCAGAATCTATTAGTCGGAACTTGAAAGGCTGAAGGCTAAACATAGACGCACCCTTGACTGGGCCACTGCGACACTGCCTCTCCCAGTAATCAAGATGAGAACGGGAGGGAGAGAAGTGCAAGGAGACGATGAGGAAACCGACACGTGGATGGGAGGCTGGGGAGAGAGAGTAGGGTAGCATTGGTGTGTTGGGTATTAGTACGAGACAAAAAAATGAGGAAAGACAGGCGTGTGGAGTGAGTACGAGTGACTGAAAGACTAGGAGGGGTTGGGGAGTGTCTGGAGATGGTGGAGATGAACAAGGAGTGACAGGGTTTGACAGGGAGTGACTATAGGAGTGCTTTGGAGTGAAGAGGAATGAAAATGGGAGTGATTTTGAGTGTTTTGGAGTGACGAGGTATGAAAATGAGAGTGATTTGGAGTGTTCTGGAGTGACGAGATATGAAAACGTGAGTGATTTGGAGTGTTCTGGAGTGACGAGGTATGAAAATGAGAGTGGCTGGGAGGCTTCTGGAGTGAGGAGTATAAAAAAAATATGAGCGACTAGGAGTGTTTTGAAATTATGAAATTATATGGAGTTGACTGAAATGACTTAAAGTGATAAGAGATGATAAGGAAAGACAAAAAAAGTTATTGAGAGAGGTGAAAAATGACTGCGAGTGACAAGGAATGACTAGCAGTGCCAAGAAACGACAAGGAATGATTAGGAATGAGTGGTAATGACACGTAATCCTAAAGAGTGCCAAGAGATCACAGAGAGGCATTAGGAATGACTGAGAATGACACAGAATGATAACCAGCGGCAAGAAACGACAGGGAGTGATTAAGAATGACTGAGTAACGAGGAATGGCAAGAAACAAGAGTGGTGGTGAATAACTGGTCAGGAGAGGAAGGGGAGTGAAAGCAGCAGGAACTGGTGATAAAAGAAACACAGAGAGAAACAGAGAGACACCAGGGAACTACAAAAGGGATAAATTAAAGGTATAAAATGAGAGGAATGAAAGAGAGCCAATTAATGAAACTTAGAAAAAGGAATGAGGGACAACAGAAACTGGTGATAAAGGAAGAACAGAAAGCGACAAAGGGACACCAAGGGATTAGAAGAAACTAGAAGTATAATAGGAATGAAAGACAACAAAATAATGATGCAGAGACAGCAGTAAAGTAAGTAGGAAGAATGAGACTTGTTTCTGGACACAAAGTAGAGCAGTGGAAGATGCGAAGATGGGCGTAAGGCAAACAGGGACGAAGAAAACGTAACACGGGTGAAGAAAACGAAACACGGACTACTACTACTACTACTACTACTTTTTTTTTTTTTATGTAGGAGGGACACTGGCCAAGGGCAACAAAAATCCAATAAAAAAAATGCCCACTGAAATGCCAGTCCCATAAAAGGGTCAAAGCAGTAGTCAAAAATTGATGAATAAGTGTCTTGAAACTACTACTACTACTACTAACGCTGCTGCTACTACTACTACTACTACTACTACTACTACGACTACTACTACTACTATTACCTACTATTATCTTTATTCTCCATCAGATTTGCATCAACAACCACCACCACCACCACCAGCATGGCAGTGAGTAGCAGGAGTAGTGAATGGTCACACGTTTGTGGTGACTTCTTGGACTATCAGGCTGCCCTTGTAGTGTGTTGGACTATCGGTGAACAAGGAGACCTGAAAGTTACGTGGTACAACTATTTCGGTGATAGAAGTGGCTGTAAGTAGTAGAAGTAGTTGCAGTAATAGTATTAGTAATAGTAGTTATGCGTGTAATGTCAATATGGTCCATTTTGTAAACGTAATTGCAAAGATTCTCGACTTTGTTTCTTAAAGGCGTGACGTAATTAGAGAAAACGTATGTATTTTAAGGGACCACTAGACTGTACTTCGTTATTCCTGTTTATTGCTATTATACGAGTTTTTTTTATAGTTTCACTTGTATATACTATTTAAATCTACTATTCTGTGATGTTTAATACTACTAATTATTATGTTTAAGTGGGAGAAGTCAGAGAAAGAGCTATATTTATAATTTTTACGTGTAAGTAAATTTGTAGGAGGCTCGACCTTATGGTTTCTTAAATAAGTGACGTAATTAGAGAAAACGTATTTCTTTTAAGGGAGGATTTAGTATGTCTTCTATATATGTGTGTCTTCATTATCATCATCATCTTATTCTTGTTCTTGTTGTTCTTGTTCTTCTTCTTCTTATTATTATTATTATTATTATTACACACACACACACACACACACACACACACACACACACACACACACACACACACACACACACACACACACACACACACACAAACACACATTAGTAGTAATTATAATAGGAAGAAGAGAAACATGATGATGATGAAGAGGAGGAGGAGGAGGGAGAAAAAAATTGTTTAACTTTTCTATAATATTTCTCTAAATTTCTAAAAAACTATCAGTCAAAAAGCAGAACTAATAGTGCACCATGGTAGTCCGTTAAATTGTTCATCTCTGACTATCGCCATCACCAATTACAAATTAGTTAATAAGAATAAAAGTTGAAAAATATATAGCAATTCTAATTTTGAGACACCTAAATAGTTTCAACATTTTTCACAATATCTAAATAACTAACAGACGAAAACAAAATGTAGTAGTACACCATGATAGTCCATTAAATTCCTCATCTCTGACTATCACCATCACCAATTACAAGTTAGTTAATAAAGAGATAAAAAAAAAATATATATATATATATATATATATATATATATATATATATATATATATATATATATATATATATATATATATATATATATATATATATATATATATATATATATATATATATATATATATATATATATATATATATATATATATATCATATCATATCATATATCAAATTCTAAGACACCCCAAATACTTTCAACATTTTCTGAATATCTAAATAACTACCGGCAAAAAAACAAAACCAATAGTACACCATGATAGCCCATTAAATTCACAACATTTTACTATCAACACTATTTGAAAAGTATATTAAAAACATTAAAAAGAAAAAAAAAAATTCAAAAAACTCCCAAAAGACACAAAACAAAGATCAATATTCAAGATTGTAAACTGGAGAGAGCATTTAGATACAGGATTAGGCTTGAGAAAATGGATGATGCAAGAATAGCAAGGAAGGTGTACCTGTGCATTGAAAGTGGAAGCAAATAGTGGAAGAGGTGCATGAGAATGACAGACAGGATTGGCTTACAAGTTGTGTGGGCGATGAGAATGGCTGGGAGGAATCAAAATGAGCGTGAATGGGTGGTAACAAGAGGAGGCAGAGTGGGAGCTGACTGGGATGTGAGAAAATGGAAGAATGAGATAGATAAAGAAGTGAAATGTGTGGGACTGAATGATTGGAAGAATTAGACGGAAAGAAAGAAGACCCTGGAATGGTACAAGGAGAAAGGGGCCCCGAGGTATGAAAGGTAGTATGATGGAAGCCTGGGCGGTGATCTCTTCCGAGCGAGGGCACAGTGTATGGATGTGAACGCAAGGAGTTACAGGTGGTCTGAGTCCCGCAGCAAAGTGTGCCAGATGTGTGACATGGGAGAGGATGAGACGGTGGAACATGTGGTGCTGGAGTGTGTGAAGTATGCCAGAGACAGGAATGAGATGATGCAAGTGATACTGACTGAGTTAGGGCATGATAGGAATGAAAGAGTGGAGAAGACAGGAAAGGAATGGATGGTGTTGTTGCTGGGACTGTGTAGAGAGGCGAATGAAAGGATGATTGAGGCGGTGAAAGAGTTTCTGGAGAAAATGTGGCGTGCCAGATGTACGAACAGTTACTGTAGATGATGCTGTTTGTTATTTATTCTTTTTTTCCCTTCTACAGGAGTTGCCGATCCAAAGGCCTGGCTTAAGAGTGATCCCGAGCTACCTGTACCATCAAGATCAAGATCGAGCTTCCATATCAGATGGTGAGTCTGCTTACAAAATTGCATCGCGGGGATTGATAGAGACAGCCACAATTATCCATCATCATCGGCGACACCATGGCTCTTGAGAAGGTAACATGGCTACCATTCTACACTCACATCATCTAGCTATCATCACACACGAGAATGGCGGCGGTGGGGAGATGTAAATAGGTAAAATAGGCGTATATGTGAGGACGGGTGGCGGGGATGTTATGGCGGAAAATCGATGGATGATCGAGGGTGATGCCCCACCATTATTAATTACTCCTTTAATTAGCGATGTACAACACACACACCTGCCCGCCAGTAAGAAGCAGGTGTGGGCGGCCATCTTGAGCCCTAAGGGACGAGGGGACAAGGGGAAATAAGGGAAATATGGCTCAAAATGCCTCCTTATTTTATTGTATTTTCGATTTTTTTTTTTTATGTATGGAATTGTGTGTGTGTGTGTGTGTGTGTGTGTGTGTGTGTGTGTGTGTGTGTGTGTGTGTGTGTGTGTGTGTGTGTGTGTGCGCGCGCGTGTGCGCGCGCGCGTGCGTGCGTGCGTGCATGCGTGCGCGTGAGGGAAGGGAGGGCGGGAGTGGGGGAGTTTTTGTGTTCGTTTAGATAAAAAAAAAAAAAAATGGTTTTAACGTAAATATTTTCCTTATTTTTTTCATTTTCTTGTGTTTGTTGTTTGTTTTGTTTGTTTGTTTTGTTGGTTCGTTATGTGTGTGTGTGTTTGTGTGTGTGTGTGTGTGTGTGTGTGTGGTGTGTGTGGTGTGTGTGTCAATATATCGTTTTTATTTTTTTCATTTTTTTCATTTTTCTTGTCTTAACTGAATATTTGTTTGTTTGTTTGTTTGTTTGTATATGCATGTATGTTTGTCCTCTTCTTCCTCTTTCTCCTCTTTCTTTCATCTAGACTTCCTCTTCTCTCTTCCCATCTCTTCCTCCTCCTAGCCCAACCAAGCCTAATTCTCTCTCTCTCTCTCCTCTCTCTCTCTCTCTCTCTCTCTCTCTCTCTCTCTCTCTCTCTCTCTCTCTCTCTCTCTCTCTCCTCTCTCTCTCTCTCTCTCTCTCTCTCTCTCTCTCTCAGACAGACAGACCTCGATGACAGCGTGGTGAGCGAGGAGTGGGAGTCAACCAGCAGAGTAGGGGAGCATGACCCCTACTTTGAACCAGTGGTGACCTTGCTGGAGGTCTTCGTGGTTAGTGATGATGACCAGGAGGAGGAAATGATAAGACTGAGTTTCGAGGTCAGGTCAGGTTGGTAATGGTGTTTTTTTATTATTATTATTATTATTATTATTATTATTATTATTATTATTATTATTTTTGTGAGCTTTTTATTGGTTTATTATTTTATTGAGAAATGTTGTTGGTAGTTTTGCTGTTTCTTGTTGTTAGGTGAAGTCAGGGCAGGTCAAGTACTGATGGTAATTTTGCTGTTTTATCATTGTTAGGTCAGGTCAGGTTTTCTTATTGCAGGTAAATAGTTATTATTATTATTATTATTATTATTATTATTATTATTATTATTATTATTATTATTATTATTATTATTATTTTCTCTCAATCTATGTTTTCTTTCTTACTTACCTCCCCCTCCTCCTCCTCCTCCTCCTCCTCTCCTTGTTCTTCACATAACTTCTCTTCATTTTATTAACCTAACCTAACATGCAGACAGTGCCAGCCTAACGTAACCCCCCCCCCCACCTGCAGGCAGTACAAGCTGTTTCTTTATCACACTTCTGAGTCACCCCCACAGTGGAAGGAACGGGGCATGGAGGCCATTAACATTCTGAGGAACAAGCAGAAGAAGGCTGTAAGTGATTGGGTTAGGTTTGTGTGTGTGTGTGTGTGTGTGTGTGTGTGTGTGTGTGTGTGTGTGTGTGTGTGTGTGTGTGTGTGTGTGTGTGTTGACTGGGCTGCCTCATGTGGGATTACCAGCCTGATATGGTGACAGACAGACAAGCAGACAGACAGACAGACAGATAGATTATCACTATATTATTATCAGTCATTAATTCAAATAGATAGATTATTATTATTGTTATTATTATTTTATCACCAGCCATTAATTCTCTCCTTATTTTTCAGGTGGAGTTTGTTCAGCGGCAGAATTAATGCCAGTGGCTGAGTTCAGATCCTCCAAGACACACGGACACACATACAGCAGCCCCTCCACCTCCCCACAGCCCTCCACAGCCCCTGACACAGCATCTAACACAGCCCCTTCACAGAACACCACATACCTCACACATACATAAGAACATAAGAACATAAGAAATAAGGGAAGCTGCAAGAAGCGACCAAGCTTACATGTGGCAGTCCCTGTATGAAATATACCTACCTATTTTCCATCTGTTATCCCCATCCATAAACTTGTCTAATCTTCTCTTAAAGCTCTCTAGTGTCCTAGCACTAACAACATGATTACTGAGTCTGTTCCACTCATCTACCACTCTTTTTGAGAACAAATTTTTTCCTATCTCCATCCTAAACCCAAATTTTTCAAGCTTGTACCCATTATTTCTTGTTCTACCCTGGTTGCTGATCCTAAGAATTTTGTCTACATCCCCCTTGTTATAACCCTTATACCACTCAAAGACTTCTATCAGGTCCCCTCTTAACCTACGTATCTCTTAAGAATGTAAATTTAACAGCTTCAACCTCGCCTCGTAAGGAATACTCCTCATCCCCTGTATCCTTTTAGTCATTCTCCTCTGTACTGATTCTAATAGACCTATATCTTTCCTGTAATGTGGGGACCAGAACTGCACCGCGTAGTCTAGATGAGGTCTGACCAGCGCCAAGTATAACTTTAATACTACTTCCGGCCTTCTACTTTTAACACTCCTAAAAATCACACACACCACAGGAGCCTCACAAACAGTCTCACAGCCTTCACAAGCAGCCCCACACTCCACCACAGACACACCAGACCCACAGCCCTTCACCTCACCCACTTCCCAGCCCCCCACAGCCCCCCAGCCACCACAAATGAAGTGAAAGGAAGGGACTGTGGCTTCACCCAGCCAGCCAGGACAGCCTACAGAGAGGGGGTAGTCCCAGTCAAGTCACAAAATATAGGCTTGGTTCTTCCTACAGTTTGAAGTCAATGATTGGACAGGTTCTCTTTGTTTACTTGTTATTGTTTTTTTTCTTTCCATTTTTTCTCTCTCTCTCTCTCTCTCTCTCTCTCTCTCTCTCTCTCTCTCTCTCTCTCTCTCTCTCTCTCTCTCTCTCTCTCTCTCTCTCTCTCTCTCTCTCTCTCTCTCTCTCTCTCTCTCTCTCCTCTCTCTCTCTCTCTCTCTCTCTCTCTCTCTCTCTCTCTGCCCTTCACTATTGTTAGGTAATAATTGCAGTAACAGCAGTAGTCATAGTTATTATTGTATATTTTTTTAGCACTCCAGAACAGTGTAGCAGTAGTAGTAGTAGTAGTAGTAGTAGTTGGCAGGAATTAAGTACAGTATTAAATATATTCTGATCTTGATTTGTGTTGCAGGCCAGACAGCTTAGTGCCAGAGCTGCAGGTGGCCCTTGTCAGCTTCCTGGTGGTACAGGTGTAGGACGGCTGGGAGCAGTGGAGGTGCCTGGTGGAGCAGCTGTGCCGGGCAGAGGGGCTGCTGCTGCTGCTGCTGCTGCTGCTGCTGCTGCTGCTGGAGAGAGCCACACTTGTATGGTAAGCTTCTCTCAGTTCTTCTCTAACAGGTTAATGAGGTTGTTGTTGTTGTTGTTGTTGATGTATTTTTTTTTTTTATGTTTTTCTCTATATAAAATTGGTCTCTCTCTCTCTCTCTCTCTCTCTCTCTCTCTCTCTCTCTCTCTCTCTCTCTCTCTCTCTCTCTCTCTCTCTCTCTCTCTCTCTCTCTCTCTCTCTCTCTCTCTCTCTCTCTCTCTCTCTCTCTCTCTCTCTCTCTCTCTCTCTCTCTCTCTCTCTCTCTCTCTAGTTAGCTTAGTGGTAGTGGTAGTAATAACAGTAGGAGTAGTAGCATTAGTAGTAGCAGGAACACCATACACTTAACACTCCCAACTCTCCCTTCCAGACCCTAGTAGTAGCAGCAGCAGTAGTAGTATTAACACTAACCACTCATTATTTCTCTACTGGTGATCTTCTGGCTTTCCTTACTGAGTCTTGGTCATCCTCTTTTAGAAATTTTGGTGAAACTTTTGCTGTTGCCTTGGACATATCAAAAGCTTTTGATAGAGTCTGGCACAAAGCTTTGATTTCCAAACTACCCTCCTACGGCTTCTATCCTTCTCTCTGTAACTTCATCTCAAGTTTCCTTTCTGACCATTCTATTGATGCTGTGGTAGACGGTCACTATTCTTCTCCTAAATCTATTAACAGTGGTGTTCCTCAGGGTTCTGTCCTGTCACCCACTTTTCCTATTATTCATCAGTGACTTTCTAAAACCAAACTTGTTGTCCTATCCACTCCTATACTGATGATACCACCCCGCACTTATCCATGTCTTTTCATAGACATCCAACCCTTCAGGAAGTAAACAGTTCACGCAGGGAAGCCACAGAACACCTCACTTCTGATCTCTCAAAAATTTCTAACTGGGGCAGACCAAACTAGTTATTGTTTGCTGTCTAAAAAAATCAATTCTTCCATCTATCAACTCGACACAACCTTCCAGACAACTATCCCCTCTTCTTCAATGACACTCAGCTGTCCCCCTCTTCTACACTGCCACACTCCCCTGCCTGTTTTCCCTTGGTACAAGCTTCTCATGTGATGGCTCACCCATAATTTTCCTCACATAATGAGTCCTGGCAAGCTTGACAGTGAAGAAAAGTGTTTTGATGGTATTTGTTCAAGAAGGGATCAGTAATTGTGAGACAGGAAGGAAGATGGCAAATTCAGAAGCAGCCGTCACCCGGGTGGTGGACGGAGGCCGCTCACCCCCAGTCATCCTGCAGCTCACAGGTCTCTTCTGACCAGGAGAAAGATGGCGTGGCAATTAAGTGTTCACCGTGCATGTGTTCCATCAACTTATTATTCCTGTATCTGTCTTCCTTTTTTTCCCTTAGCCTTTCTCTCAGGAGTGGCAGCTGTGCCCAGCACTAGGGTAGCCCTGGCCAACTGTGTCACGGCTGTCTTTGATCTCCCTGTCTTCCTTCCAGCCCCACAGTTACTGACCTTGACTCAAACACCATCACGGCACTCTCTTCCCTGTTAAACTTGCCGGGATCCATTGTAATGTAAGGGGTATTGAATGTGAGCGATGAAACGAGAAGGTAGTGGCAAGGGGGAAAAAAGTACAGGGGAGCGCAGGAGAGACACCTCTCTCCACTGTGCCTGACAGTCTCTCAGTGATTGAAAGACTGAGCATAACATCTTCAGGGCACGTGAGTTGCCATGTATGACAATTTGGCACTTTTTCCATGTCTTCTTATTTGAGTAGACATATCATATCTTGTCATAGTGAAAAGTCTAGTTTATCCTGTATGTGGAGACTTTCAAGTTACAATACAGCCCACTGCTTTAAGAGTTAAATGTACATGTCAATGTTTTCTGTTGTGCCTTCTTTGCTGTGTAATGTTGTGGTGAAACGGTTAAATTCTGGACCGAGTTGCGAGTCATGCAGCAGGAGTATAGATGTGCGTCTTCCCCACAGGTGGTAACACAGAGAGGAAGTGGAAGGAAGCTTGGGATGCTCCCATAACTCAGGAGCAAGAAATACACCTTACTGGAAACCTTGTGACTGACAGGTGGCGGTGACTGCAGGAACCAATTCAGGTGACCACTGTGTTTTGTTGCTACACTTGAGAATCCTCTATCCTAAATTTAAAAATCTAAGTTTTTAATTGTCATGTCTTGTCATGTTTTTGTCCCCCCAAAAAATTGATTACTAGAGCTTGATTTACTGCCATGGGAGGTATCAGAAATTGGCAAGTTGTCATTAAAAAAAAACTGGGGAAATCTAAAATATGCACCACTTTCATTCACTCCCAACAATTTTGGATAAGGAATCCTCAACTGTATGTAATCAGAGTATTGTTGAGAGTCATGGTGTGTGTATGAATCCTTATGTATGTGCAGGATAAGAGGGAGGTGGTTAATAAGATTAGTAAATTAGGCGTGCTCTTACCAAGATTAGAAGAGCAGTAAGTGTGAAAATAGTGGTACAGGATTGCAAGAGAGGCAGTGTGTGGGCTGGGTAAGTGCACTTGTGGTGCTTTTGTTAAGAGTGACCGGGATGGATGAGTGTTACCGGTGTGGTGTGTTGTGGAGAGTTACTGAAGAGGGTTAGAAGGAATGGTCTGCAGTGATCAGTGTGAAATAAGAGGAGAGGATGCGTTGCTTGAGTTTTTGTTGTGAGATGTGCACGTGAAAGGTGTTTAGTGAAAAATAAGGTTTTTTGGGGAATTTATGGATATAGAAAGATAAATAGATATGAATTGTGGGGTGTTTCAGGATTGTTTGCGCCAGGTGATGGGCTGTTCAAGGGAGTGAAAAGTTTGTGAAAAGTAAAATGCCGGCATTTGAGTTATAGAATTAGTGTGTATGTGTGATATAAGTTCATGTCTTAGTAACTTTCCATCTTCCCCAAGTTGCATTACTCTTTTGCAGATGTCTGTCTTGTGTTGGCGAACGTCCTGTCTGCAGTCAGGCCAGTAGTGCCATGTCACAGGGTGTGACATCAGGTGAAGAGCCAAATGGAGTGTGTCTGCAGCCAGTACTGGGTGTGCTGATGGTGTACAAGTGTCGAGCCAGGTGCCACAGCACATGTCAGCTGACTCCACCAGGGTAGTGTCTCTAGTCCAGGATGCACTGCTGTGTACGACTTGTATGTCTTTGCTAATAAATAAATATTTGTGACTATTCTTATTATATATATGTGAAATAAATATATAGTTAGCTAACAGTGTGGTATAATAGTGTAAAAATAAATATTTGATAATTCATGCATGCCCCAAAGGTAAAAAAAAAACAGGATTGTGCCCTCTAAACTTTTAAGATACCACTTGCACATAGAAGCCCCGTCGCAGCGACTCCAGTGTCGGCTGGGATGGGGCTTCTATGTGCAAATGGTATCTTAAACTTAGTTTAGTAGCCAATCCTGACTTTTTTTTTTTTTTTACCTTGGGGGCATGACCTGTACTCCCAGAAAGACTTTGCCAAAGATATTATTGACATGGCATAAATAACTATCAGTTTTTTTTTTTACCTTGGGGGCATGACCTGTACTCCCAGAAAGACTATTTGCCAAAGATATTATTGACATGGCATAAATAACTATCATTATGTTCAAGATGGTATACTGAATGTTTATTGTTTTAATGTGAATGTTAAGTGAATAAATACACAACAATAATATAAACATGGCACTTTTTTTCCTTATTACTGAAGTGCTGGAATGTACAAAACTTATCCCAAGCCTGAATGAAGGTGGTGGTGGTGGTTGTTGAATACAGAAGAGAGGGACTTGCTACATTCTTCCTTCCCAGACTGGAGTGGACTGGAGAACTCTTGCAGCAGGGCCTGGGAGCAACAACACTTGCCAATTCTTATGTCCTTGCGTCAACTTGAGTGAGGAGCAACCTCTTCTTTGTGAAACTGCCTGCAGCTCTCGTGCCTCCACAAGTGTTGAAGGTTGCCTGTCGGTCCCGCCATGACTTGAAGGGAATTTTACGTGTTCTTCCTGCTTGAAATTCTTGACACTCTTCTTACTGCAACTTGACTCTTCCCTGATTGCTTTGTCCCAACGATACTTAATACCTCTTGTGGGGCTTGAAGGTGGTGACGCTCTGCCTCTTTTCCTGGTGAAGCTTGACTCCCTGACTCCCTGATTGCAATGGAGTACATTGGGCCTGGCGTGACAACACTGTTTAATAACCAGGTGCTGGTAGAGATTCCTGTGGGCTGTTCATGGGATGATGAAGTGGAAGCTGCACACTTCACACCTACAAGGAAAACAGACCATTAGTTCCTAGATACATGAAGCTTGTTGTATGTGTTGTGATTCCTTGTAATGTGTTTGATAACTGATTCCCTACAAAACTAAGACTACACAAGATATATGATGGGAAAATGGAGGAAGCCTGACAAGCACTGCATGGTATGGGAACTGTGCTGAGATTTAATATGAAATATGGCTAAATTCCATACTGTCATATTCAAGAAACAAAAATTGAAAAAAAGGAAAGCACCGGGTAGAGAAAATCTGAAAAGTACGGCAGTATAACGTTTGAAGCTGAGAAATGCGCGTTTGATAAATACGTCCCTATTATAATTTAAAGGCAAAAATTTGAAGGATGATGCAGAGTAGAAGAAAACACCAGATAGAAGAAATTTGCATGGCATCACAGATATTTCAATGGCATGATAGTTAATACACAAGTTTGAAAGATGAACTTGATTAAATATTTCTATCTCTGCGCTCATGAAGAACACAAATAAAAAACTTACAATTTGAAAAAAAGTCACTTTAAACTTTGATCCGTACCTTTTAAGTTTATTAATTTTATTCATAGTCAGTTTATGGTTCCAGAGAAACAACAATTTCAAATCTAGTCTATCTTTTTGAAACCCACTGTATAATGAACACGTCATATAAGGGAAAGAATTTTGTAGCCAAATACATGAGGAAATATTATACAAGAAAATATTTATCAGATGAATAACAAATTAGGAAAAGAACTATTTGAAATAGGCCAACTTTGAGGTGAACTGGATAAAAAAAAAAAAAAATAAATAAATAAAAATAAATAAATAAGTAGTTTAATAGAACAAAGCAGTATTAGAAAAGTCTAATGCAAATTTAGAATGGAAATGTGTGTGTGTGTGTGTGTGTTTGAGAAGGGGTTATGTCTTTTTGAGTGCATGACCATTGTTTTGGCTGCCTGACTAGGTTTTTGAGTGTCACCAGATTTTTGAGTGCATCACCAGTTTTTTGAGTGCATCACCAATTTTTTTTAATGCATCACCAGTTTTTTTTGAGTTCATCACCAGTATTTTGAGTGCCACCAGTTTTCTTGTGCCACCAGTTTTTTTTTTTTTGTGTCATCAGTATTTTCTGCATGAGAGTGCGTGGGTGTGCATACAGCGTTATTAAAGGTAGGTAAGTAGGTAGGTGTGTGTGTGTGTGTGTGTGTGTGTGTGTGTGTGTGTGTGTGTGTGTGTGTGATAATGAATAAAGGAAAATAATGACCAATCGTAGTTAACAAGCCAACTGCTACTCAGCACAGCGAATAAGCAGAGGGACCACAAAATAGCAGCCACGGACACACC
Organism: Scylla paramamosain; assembly: GCF_035594125.1. NCBI lineage: Eukaryota > Metazoa > Arthropoda > Malacostraca > Decapoda > Portunidae > Scylla > Scylla paramamosain. The sequence goes on along the minus strand of NC_087152.1, from coordinate 26,274,522 downwards.
AATCCAACATGATTTTACGTGCTTATATAATATAATCTCAAATTCACTTCCTTAATTATCACCTCAGTAAGCTTAATCAGATGTCAATCACCTGGACAAACAAGCAACCAACTTACCATCTGGTCAGCATACTTCTCTCACCTGACAAGTTAAATCACTTTACCTGCAGTCTAATCACCCTTGCAGCTTATTCCCTCGCAAAATGC
>NC_087152.1:26244316-26269316 GCF_035594125.1 Scylla paramamosain | reverse complement strand
ATATATATATAATAAAAAAAACTTCCAGCAAGAAGGAAAGGTAGATGTTGACAGACAGAGCTGAAAGAGTTTGACTAGGCAAGGTGCAAGCACGGAGGCACAGTTTCAGAGAACAATAGGAGGGACCCCATCAGGTCTATAAGCCTTCCGAGGGTTTAGGCCAGCGAGGGCATGGAAAACATCATTGCGAAGAATTTTAATACGTGGTATGAAGTAGTCAGAGGGTGGAGGAGAGGGAGGAACAAGCCCAGAATCATCCAAGGTAGAGTTTTTAGCAAAGGTTTGAGCAAAGAGTTCAGCTTTAGAAATAGATGTGATAGCAGTGGTGCCATCTGGTTGAAATAAAGGAGGGAAAGAAGAAGAAGCAAAGTTATTGGAGATATTTTTGGCTAGATGCCAGAAGTCACGAGGGGAGTTAGATCTTGAAAGGTTTTGACATTTTCTGTTAATGAAGGAGTTTTTGGCTAGTTGGAGAACAGACTTGGCATGGTTCCGGGCAGAAATATAAAGTGCATGAGATTCTGGTGATGGAAGGCTTAAGTACCTTTTGTGGGCCACCTCTCTATCATGTATAGCACGAGAACAAGCTGTGTTGAACCAAGGTTTAGAAGGTTTAGGTCGAGAAAAAAGAGTGAGGAATGTACGCCTCCATGCCAGACACTATCACCTCTGTTATGCGCTCAGCACACAAAGACGGGTCTCTGACACGGAAGCAGTAGTCATTCCAAGGAAAATCAGCAAAATACCTCCTCAGGTCCCCCCAACTAGCAGAGGCAAAACGCCAGAGGCACCTTCGCTTAGGGGGATCCTGAAGAGGGATTGGAGCGATAGGACAAAATACAGAGATGAGATTGTGATCAGAGGAGCCCAACGGAGACGAAAGGGTGACAGTATAAGCAGAAGGATTAGAGGTCAGGAAAATGTCAAGAATGTTGGGCGTATCTCCAAGACGGTCAGGAATATGAGTAGGGTGTTGCACCAATTGCTCTAGGTCGTGGAGGATAGCAAAGTTGAAGGCTAGTTCACCAGGATGGTCAGTGAAGGGAGAGGAAAGCCAAAGCTGGTGGTGAACACTGAAGTCTCCAAGAATGGAGATCTCTGCAAAAGGGATAAGAGTCAGAATGTGCTCCACTTTGGAAGTTAAGTAGTCAAAGAATTTCTTATAGTCAAAGAAGTTAAGTGAGAGGTATACAGCTCAGATAAATTTAGTTTGAGAGTGACTCTGTAGTTGTAGCCAGATGGTGGAAAACTCACTCAAGAGCATGGGCACGAGAGCACATCAAATCATCGCGCACATAAATGCAGCATCCAGCTTTGGATAAAAAATGAGGATAAAGAAAGTAGGAGGGAACAGAAAAGGGGCTACTGTCAGTTGCCTCAGACACCTGAGTTTCAGTGAGGAAAAAAGATGAGGTTTAGAAGAGGAGAGGTGGTGTTCTACAGATTGAAAACTAGATCTTAGACCACGAATGTTGCACAAGTTAATGAAGAAAAAGATGAGGGGGATGTCAAGACACTTAGGGTTCTTGTCAGAAGAGCACTCTGACATGGGGACATTTGTGGTCCCCTCCCCAGATGGGGACTCTGAGGCTGGTGTAGGAGTCACCATGAATTTTGAAATTATGAGTGAAAGGCGTGTGTGTGTGTGTGTGTGTGTGTGTGTGTGTGTGTGTGTGTGTGTGTGTGTGTGTGTGTGTGTGTGTGTGTGTGTGTGTGTGTGTGTGTGTGTGTGTTATTAGGTGCTTGTAGTTTTGTGTGGAGGAAGAGAGTTGTCTTTAGAGGGCAGGCTGTGACTGCCCCCTTGTGTTGTGAGACACAAAGGGAAACGTTCAGTGAGGTCACAGCTGGGTTTAATGATAAGTTCACAGCACCCCCTGAACAGTGCTTTAGACCTCACTGGGAGTAATTATCATTTTGGCAGGTGCCTACTGCCTCCTCCAGTAAGTATGGTACTCTATTTCCTGACATCAAAGGCACCCTCCCTCTCTCTCTATACCATACTGACAATTACACATAGGGTGGCCTGGACAAAGCCCCCCCCACACAAACATACACACACATACACACACACACACACACACATACATACATACACGTACATCATTCAAACTTTTAGCAATAATAATAATAATAATAATAATAATAATAATAATAATAATAATAATAATAATAATAATAATAATAATAATAATAATCTATTTATCTACATATGTACCATGCCAGCAATCTCACACAGACTAACTCACACACACACACTAAATAACAGACCAAAACTATGTCAAAAGATAATAAAAAGACAAATGGACCAATTTTTTGGAAGATAATTAAATTCTTACAAACTGTCAAATTGATTTTATAAAGGGGAGAAGTTGTCTCACCAATGTGTTGTGCTATTATTGAAGAGTGATTCATATAATACAGGAGAGAGAGAGAGAGAGAGAGAGAGAGAGAGAGAGAGAGAGAGAGAGAGAGAGAGAGAGAGAGAGAGAGAGAGAGAGAGAGAGAGAGAGAGAGAGAGAGAGAGAGAGAGAGAGAGAGAGAGAGAGAGAATGGTTGAGCAGACTGCATTTACCTCCACATTTAAGCAAGTTTTAAGCTATTTAATGGTCAAGCTTTGGTTGGCATTCCCTCCAGAGACTAAAGATGTACTGAGTGAAAACTTTGTCATTAGGTTTTCTTGGTGTGGTTTAAACAAAGGCAGGACTAATGCATGGGTAAATGAACCATTATTTATGTAGGATCTTGAGGTGCACCACGGCAACATTGAAGCCCCAACAGGCCGAGGTTTGTAGCTGATATCAGAGTCCTCAGTTGACTGTTTACAGGAAGAGTGTGGCAGCAACCTCAGACTGACAGACAGGTGAGATGCTGATGGTCAAGTAAGTCAGCTGCCTCATTTTTAGCAATGCCTGCATGAGTGGAGCCTAACTGTGTATCTTTTCCATGCTAACAAGGCAAAATTACCACTTATGACCTGGAGTAACAAGGGGCTAGACTAATAAAGATGCTGGAGGTGACTCAGAATGTGAGCTAATGAGAGAGAGAGAGAGAGAGAGAGAGAGAGAGAGAGAGAGAGAGAGAGAGAGAGAGAGAGAGAGAGAGAGAGAGAGAGAGAGAGAGAGAGAGAGAGAGAGAGAGAGATTTAATAAACATCTCAGATCTTTGGGTACCATAAACATACCCAGATCTTTGGGTAGGTCTCATTCCTACCCAAAGATCTGAGCTCTTTCCGTAGGTGGAAGAAAGAAAACACACACACACACACACACACACACACACACACACACACACACACACACACACACACACACACACACACACACACACACACACACAGTTCATAATATCCCTCCAGATCCACCCAACATTGCTGGATAAAAACATCCCTGACCAGGATTTCTACCTTCTCTTACAATTCCACGTTTGAAATGTTGGCACATGACGTGGCATTTGATACGAAGGTAGGCAAGAACTAACCTATCTAAAGCACTCCTATTACTGTAGTGCACATGACCTCTGAGTGCCTCCCAAGTTGTTCCATGACTGGCTAGCATTTTGTGTACAGGGAGGGAGACACAAGCAAGTCTTGTGTAGCCACAATATACTGTATATGGTGAGACACTATCATTTTTTCCCTAATTGTACTTTTAGTTTGCAGCTTTACAATAACATCCTCATTTAAATATATTCTGTCATCAGATCTTATAATTCAATACACTGTACTTATTAAAATAAATATTCGTTCAAAGAGGATGCTACGATTTATCTTCGACCCGCTCGGTCCGGCAATGATGGTGCTCTACGGATCGTCGCGCATCAAGACGCTCGGTGCCGTCGGAGTGACAGAGAAAGCAGGTGAAAACAAAAGGCAACTGAATGTCAGCTTATGCACATGTCTGAATGGCTGGTGAGTGCTACTGCTCTGCTGGTCAGCCCCCAGCTCTGCCTTGCCTTCCCTACCCAACAATATCCTTCCCAGCTGTAGCATTAACACTCAAAGGCAAGACAACATAGGACTGCAGTGACTGCCTGCATTGTGGTTCATTTACCTACACTACAACATCAAAAGCTACACTCAAATTATCTTTTACATAGATTTATACTAACTCCTTCCCTACATGGTGGTGCATCCTGATATTTAAAATGGACTGTGAAGCAGCACAGTTAAATCAGAATGTAGTTCAAACTTTTAAAATGTGTAAGTTGTTCTCAGACATCACCTTGCCTCTTCATTAAAGAAAGAAGAAAAAAAAAGTATGGAGGAGGAAGACAAATTCATAATAAGTAGGTACAAAAATTAGCTTAACTAGCAAATATGAATTATTAGTTCAACCTCTAACAAACCTTTACAAAAACAGCACAACTCCAGTTCCCAGCGACAACTGGTTGGCTGACATAAGAAATTTATAACTTATTGTAAACATTTACAAGAAAGCAACAAAGCAAAGACACGTTTACTTGACGTTAGCCAAAAGCCGAATGTTGTCCAAACACGATTCACGTCATCACGTCAGCAAACGTCACCCTTCCATCCACCGCAAGAGAACAACAAGTTACGAGCGGCTCTGACAACAAGAGATGCAGCAAGTGCACGTGCACGTGTACTCGCAGAGTACATGTGTCACATTTTCAGTCCATACCAAAATTTGTAATTAATGTGTAACATTTGGAAGGCAACCGTGCAGAATGAATCGGACAGGTGCAACAAACGACAGCGTGGTGAAAGGGTGACCAGAGCCTTCCAGCAGCCTCCCTGAGCCTCACCTTGCAGTCTGCTGTGAGGCAAGAGAATGCCACACTGTCCTCCTCAAAGCGGATCATCGTGTGTTCACGTTCCGGGCCTGCCGGGAAGTAACATTAAGTGCACGTCAGATTTGCAATGGGATCTCAAATTGACTTACTTATACTAATACTTCTATTGTTATTACTATTATCATTGTTTATATTGCTTCTTGTCACATCCGTGCTCTTAATAACTTAATTCCATGCTTTCAGATTCTGCTTCCAGACCAATCTTCATTCTACTTTCCGGCAGATCTGTAGTGAAAATGTTCAAAATCTGATGAAAAAAAAAAGTGAAGACAATTGTAAAAGCCTATAGATAAGCTAAATATTAATAGATTTTAAAAAAGGGGAGTAAATGCTTATGTGGTGAGGTGTGTGGTGAGGTGGAGTGTGTGGGTGGAGTTTGGTGTGCTCTTCACGGAATGAAGACAGGCAGCAACACACCTTCATTGTGTTGTGGTGCCACGTCTTGATGTGGTCACCACTGCCAGCTTCCATCCTCATTATCCTACTGAAGGCCACACCCAGCAACTCCTTACGCTGTAACAATGTGTAATGTAAATAATGAAGGCCACTTGTAACGAGGGAGCTACAGTGCTACCACAACACACTTGATGACAGGCAGAACAAGGAGAACAGGTGGACATCCTACATCTTTAGCTTAAAATACGGTTGCATCTCTCTCTCTCTCTCTCTCTCTCTCTCTCTCTCTCTCTCTCTCTCTCTCTCTCTCTCTCTCTCTCTCTCTCCGCACCGGCAGGGGCCTGAAGGGTACGCTGCACACCTTACACGAGGAAGAGACACAATTTCAGGTCTGCTTCTTTCATTAATCACACACACACAGACATAACTCTTTTTTATTATTACTTTGTGAAAACTGAGAATATGTTTAATTAAACATATGGACTCCAAATTGCATCAATGTTTGTTTCTTAGGTCAACTTAAAAAACTGATTGCAAATATAAAATTTTCTTTTTCAATTATCAAAAACAAACAGTCAAAGAGCACTGATAATTTAATAGTGCACTATGAGCTTAAAGTGATGCAAGATCACTGAGATTCAGCCAAGCAATGGATTACAGGTTATATTACAACTGCAATGTGATAAGAATTATCTTTACACATCAAACTCTTTATGATTTTCACAAAAAAAATCAACAAAGTGCAATGGAGGGATCTGAATGATTTCAACACTTGATATCACATTACTCAGCGTGGTGTCCTGAACCAGAACATTTCAAACAAAATGACATTTGTGCAAAATGACGACAATCATATCAACAGTAAATATGAATGTTCTTCACAGAAACAGTGCTTAATGTGCTACCGACAATTAAATACAGCGAACGCGGCGAGAGCAGTGCCGTGCGGAAGGCTTCGGAACACCAAGAATTAGTGAACGCACAACATCCTGCTTGTCGGGGTTTACGTGCCGAAAGGAGCACAAAGCATAAGGCGCGTCTTTCCGTGTCAAGATGAGTACGAACAAATACTGTTCAAAATTTCAAATCGGAATAAGGTCATTTCAAATAAAAGGAATATATAAAACAATATATGAATACATCTTTTAAGTTGTATCATCTCAATACCTGGGGTAAACAGCAAGGAACACAAAGGAAGGTTGCTTTTCACATCAAGTGAAGTGAGTCTAAGTGAGCCTGAAAAGGCCAACACTCAAATCTACAATCACAGCTCTTGCCAATGTTAAAGACAAGAAGAAGAAGAAGAAAAAGGAGAGAGAGAGAGAGAGAGAGAGAGAGAGAGAGAGAGAGAGAGAGAGAGAGAGAGAGAGAGAGAGAGAGAGAGAGAGAGAGAGAGAGAGATCCTTCTCCTGGCCTTCGAAGTGCTAAGGTCAAGCCACCTCTCACCCAAGAATCTTCACTTCCTCTTCCTCCTCTTTCTCCTCGACTCAAGATGGAGGGAGATGTACGGCCGCCGATTGACTAAGGCAAAGACATACAGTGGCCATTGATATCACTAGTGTGTATGTGTGTGTGTGTGTGTGTGTGTTAAGGAATGGGACACCTGTACACACACACACACACACACACACACACACACACACACAACATGACTATCACCAGATCCTAAAAAAAAACAAAAAAAACATACAAATGCGAGCTTTTCAAAATTTGTTAACCCCAAATTTATATGCAGATTTCGGCGTTAAATCGTTAACCAATTGCGATATTTTATAGTGCAGCGAAGTTTCATCGGCCGGGGAGAGGGTGGGAGAGGGGAGGCTGGGAGAGAGGATAGATCGGAAGGGCGAGAGGGGGAAACAGAGAGAGGGGAGAGGGAAGGGCAAAGAGGAATGGTCTGCAGGTGGAGGGAGGGAGGGAGGGAGGGCGAGAAAAACAGTGTGTGGGCAGCGTATGAAAGGCGGAGAGAGAGAGAGAGAGAGAGAGAGAGAGAGAGAGAGAGAGAGAGAGAGAGAGAGAGAGAGAGAGAGAGAGAGAGAGAGGATCGGGAGTACAAGAGAGGTATAGGGAGGGGTGGAGGGAGAGAATAGAGGCATGGAGGTGAGAAGGATATGGACTATGGGGGAGGGAGAGCAAGGAGAGGAGAGGAGAGTGGAGGTTGGGGAGGAGGGAGGCCTGGGAAAGAGGAGAGGAGGTTGGGGGTTGTTGAGGAGGGAAGGGAGTGAGGAGCTGCCCGGACGACTGGTCAAAAATTATCACAACCAAAAATTAGTAGATTGTGTAATGCTGTCTGTGTGTGCGTGTGTGCGTGCGTGCGTGCGTGCGTGCGTGCGTGCGTGCGTGCGCGCGCTCATACCAAATACAAACGAGATCACTCACCTGATGTGTTTTATCATCCGCCCCCATCACCCGGTCACCCGCACCCTGCCCTCCCTCCCCACATCCCGGCCCCACACATCCCGCCCACGCACCCCGCCTGACCCACCACACCACCAACACCACCACCACCACTACTGGTTACACTGTCAAAATTATAGGCATTCACTAATACTTGCATCTGACGGGCCGCTCACTTCATTCTCCTCATCACGTTCTCTTGTGTTGATGAGACCGCGCCTCAGCCTCAGGTCCAGCCGCGGGACAAGCGCTCCTCGCCTGGGAAGTTGTGCCACACGCCCATACGTCCACGGCACGCCACTGTGCTTACTGATTCCGGCCCTTTAATTCTGCCACCTGGTAACTGTCACTAGGGATGCTCTCGCTCCCTGATTGGTTCATGTATTCCCGTTTTTTTTTTTTTTTTAATTTGGGCAGCAAATTGGCTCTTACCAAAATCTATATTTAGTAATAAGACACTAGGTTATTCTGGCCTTCATAACCTGATGTCTTATATATAAAATTTTGACGGAAGGATATAATTTATCTGCATCACATTTTAAAGAAAACGGAAACACTGAGGCCAATCGGTCAGTAGCAGTGTTACCATGCTCGCGTGTCCTCAGCTGGCAAAACTGAGGAGCGTTCATATCGAAATTGAGTGGCGAAGCTTCATTTGCTCTGAATCGTGACTGTATGAATATGTATCTGAGATTTGTGGTCGTAATAAGAAACGGGTGTGAGAATGACAATGCAAAGATTTAATGGCCGCTGCAATTTGAAAAAGGGATACAGTCAGGTGCGGGTTTGGCTGAAGTGGAGTGAAGGTGGGTGATGCATTCATTGCCTCATTGCCTCACCGCCTCCCTGCCTTGCGTCACTGCCACGGCCAAAAAAAACATTGTTGCTCTGCTAGAATGATCGACAAGTGGCACCGGTAACTGTGTTAGAGGCCTCGCTGAGGGATTCCTCACTGACAGAGGCACGCCCCTGGCCTGACGGGTCACTGGCAGGGTAACAGCGTTGGTCTCTGCTCTGCCAAGGACATGGGGCAGTCTCATTCTCCCAGGGGGCGAGGGGCAGCCCTGACTTGATTCCAGAGGCAGGTGTGGCCCTCTTGTTTCCCTTTAATCTCCTTGGCACTGAGGTCCGATGGTTAAACGGTTTGGTATTTCAATTATCTTTAACAGTAATAGTGGAAGTCATTACTATTTTAAAAGGTGTTTTCAAGATTCTAGTGATAATTTAACAAAGATCGTCATTGAGAGAGCCACCCATGAGAATCTGACTAATCATCTCTGTAGCCTTTGGAAAAATAACCCTTATGAGAAAACTCAGGGTTTAGAAATACGTGGCTATAACATCGAGATAAAGTGGCCTCCTTTGTTTTTCCTTCCCTCCCATCCTTCCACCAAATCTAAGGGAGGCTCAGCAAGGCACCTCCTCCTCTCCTCCGTGGCTCTAAATTAATAGTGTTATTCCCACACACACACTCCCGCCTCCCCTCTTTACAGGCTGGTTGCAATTTACAGGCTTTTTGTAACATTCCTTCCCTGCCTCCAGAATGTAAGCAGACCTGTTCGATGGCTCTAATTTGCGTGCCCTTGCTGAGGTCACGACGGTGAGCAGGGAACGGCGTGTGTCTGTGTGTGTGCCCTGTATGTTGGCTGTCCTGTCTTTGTCAGATGTACCGCGCTCCGGGACAAGAGAAAACAAGGAAATGAGAAGACGGAAAGACGAGAAGACAAGGAGAAGAGAAGACGAGGAGACGAGGAGATGGAGAGACGAGAAGACGAGAAGACGAGGAGACGAGAAGATGAGAAGACACAGGTGAAAGAAAAAAGAAAAAGCTGTGGTGTAATGTATGAGATCTGGAAGGTGTGTATGTGTGTGTGTGTAACGAGGACCACAGGAGTAGATGAGAAGCGGTTCATATGAGGGAATGAAGCATCGCTTCCTACATCGATAACACACACACACACACACACACACACCATGGGGATCTGATGCTTGAATAGTCCTCGTGATCAAGGCTCGTGAGAAGGTGTGTGTGTGTGAGTGTGTGTGGGTGGGTGGATGGGTGCGTAGGTGCGTGAAGGGAGTGCAGGAGGGTGGGACAGGGAGAGAGAGGGAGAGAGAGAGGCACCACCACGTTCGGCTCCTTCCGCTGCGGTCCGATCGAGTAATTAGCCAGCAGGGGTTAATAACGACCGCTGAATAGGATGTGCCCTTCCTCACCCTGGGCCGGAATATTGGCTCCACCGCGCCCCTCGAGCTACGCCAGGCGGGGGAGGGCAGGAGGAGGGTGAGGGCGGCGCGGGAAGTGTCACCTCTTTGGAATTATTAGTAACTGTCTTGTTCTCGTATTTACTTGGATCTAATTGTTTACCTGTGTCTGTATTCGTATATTTGGATCAGCTTCTTTGTTTCTATTCGTCTGTTTTTTTTTTTTTTATCTCCTATTGATCTATCTGTGATTTTTATAATTGTATTTATCTGCTGTTTCGAGCTACATGTCTGTCTATTCGTCTGTTTGCAGTTCATATATCTGTATGCATCTCTGTATTTCAGTCTACCTGTTTATTCATCTACCTATCTATCTATCTATTTATCTATCTATCTACATATGAAATCATCTTATCTTTCTTCTTTCGTCTCAAAACACACACACACACACACACACACACACACACACACACACACACCTGCAGCAGGGAGGGAAGGAGAGAGGGGGACAGGGAGGTGGCGCCGCTACCTGGGCCCATAAATCACCTTATTTTATTCGCTGCGTCAACTCGTCTCTCCTCGTTTATAATATACTTTTACTTCAAATGCAAAAATATGTGATAACCACAGCGCGCCGACACACACACACACACGGCGGCAATAATATGACCTGCTCCATTACATTCTTCCTTCCTCCACTGAAGACATTCTCGTGAAATCAAAAGTCACAGCAGCAAAATGCCTAAATATATGTCCAGGAGAGAGAGAGAGAGAGAGAGAGAGAGAGAGAGAGAGAGAGAGAGAGAGAGAGAGAGAGAGAGAGAGAGAGAGGGGGGGTGAGGAAAGGGAAAGAAACTAAGAGAAACTAATAACTAGAAGATCGAGTTCCTTTTTTTTAATAATATACAAATTTATGGATGGGAATGATAGATGGATATAGGTAAGCATGTTTGGGACAGGGACTACAACGTGTAGGCCTAATGGCTTCTTGCAGTTTCCTTCATTTTCTTATGTCCTTATGAAACCTACACATAACGCAGCCGTGGTGGGCGTCAGGAGGCCTCGTCACTATACATAAGCTGCTTCGCTAATTAACCACTGTAAGCTCGAAAGTCGCACAGCACACTGGTTCCACTAATAGCGTAATGCACAATAATGATAGGAGGGAATGGAGAGATGCTTTAAATCGTCACAATCAGGCGAGGAGCTGCAAGGGAAAGGAGTCTGATGTGTCGAGAATAGCATCTTATTTCAGTGTAGCATTTCACCACCAGATGAAAGAGACCTTAACCCATTCGTTGCTAGACACAGTGCTTCCTACAATGCTACAATGCTCACCTACAGCTTTTTTACGCACTTGATTCTCGTACTACCTTCTTTTAAATATTTATTTACCCTAGAAAGAACAAAATTTATTTTCTCCTTTTTTTTCAGTGTCTCTGCAAACATATCTTTTACAGTCCCCTGAAGGGTTAAGGACAACCAAAGCAGTGAAAATGTTGTAAGATATTCTATATACTACTCAACCACGGGAGGAGGAATAGAAGCGGAAAACAAGAATGAACGAGAGGTTGTTGCAAGTGTACACTGCAGAAGGAAATAGAAGGGAAAAGAACAAGGAGAGAGAGAGAGAGAGAGAGAGAGAGAGAGAGAGAGAGAGAGAGAGAGAGAGAGAGAGAGAGAGAGAGAGAGAGAAAGGGGGAAGGGGGGAAGGGTGGAGCATGGCAGGAGGAGTAGGAAGAGAGAGAGAGAGAGAGACGTGAGATAGGCCGGGAGGAGAAGATACACTTACAACAGATAGAGAACAGATGAAGGAAATAACGAGAAGAATTAACGAGGGAGAGAAGAGGAGGATGGACGAGGGTGGGAGGGCGTGAGGCAGGGCGGGAAGAGATGGAAGTAATGCAGAGAGGAATGAGGAAGCTCAGGGAAGGGTGGTAATGGCCTCGAGAGATCAGCTACAATGGTTCCTTTCCCTGACCTGAGGGAGAGAGCGGCCCGCGGCACTCAGGCATTGCAGGTTACGTGGGCGTGAGGCAATCTAGGCATACCTGGAGCTAATCTCTTGACGGAGGCGCTGAAGGAGTTTCCTATATTGATGATAAACTAAGCATTTATTTCTACAAGGAGGCAGGTATATATGTAAATTATTGTTTTTGTATTACGAAACAGCTGTGTGAAAAGAATTAAGTCGAAAATCTGCGGATACCAGGAGCTAATCTCTTGACGGAGGCGCTGAAGGAGTTCCTTATGTTGTTGATAAATATGGTACCGCTAAATTAACCATTGTTTTCGAGAAGGCAGGTTTAGATGTAAATTACTGTAAATTATTCTTTCTTTCTGTCCATCTTTCTCCCACAATGACATACTCTGTTCCAATCTGTTTCAATCTGTTCCACCCTGTCCCACTCTGCTCCTCTCTGTCCTTTTCTGCTCCACTCCACTCTGTCCCTCATCAAAACAAGCCTCACATCCCCCAGTTCATCACCTAAATAACCCACATATTTCGGGCTTCCCTTAATGAGCGCCTGCCGCGTGCACTACCCCTTGTGGCAGAGAAGCGACGGCTGGCGACAGGACATCTGCACTGCACCTCCTGACGAAGAGGCAGAAGGCATGATAGCACGAGTGAGAGGGAAGGAAGCGTGAGGACAGGCGAAGCAGCAGGGAATACTCTAACAACATGCCAGCTAAGGTACTTTTTCCTTTTAACAGCGGGTGCGTTGCAAAGGACTGAAGGAGCGCTAATAAGATGAAGGATGCTTGTGAAGTGTGTAGTGAGTGCAAAGTGGTAGAGGACAGAGAGAGAGAGAGAGAGAGAGAGAGAGAGAGAGAGAGAGAGAGAGAGAGAGAGAGAGAGAGAGAGAGAGAGAGAGAGAGAGAGAGAGAGAGAGAGAGAGAGAGAGAGACAAAGGGACGACAGTGACAAAGACCAGTAGACACATCCACCCACCCACACCCACCCACTCACACACACACACACACACACACACACACACACCACACCACACACACACACACACAAACACACACACACACACAGACGGACTGAAAGACAGACAGACAGACACAGAGGAGGCTGCCACTTAGTCCGCAGCCGTATCCCTGCCCCGCCTTTGTCACCCTCTCCACGATTGCTCTTAAAATTTAAACTCCTTATTGTTACACATTCTTCTCCCGAGGAGGTGTTGTGAATAGCCATTGTTTCCAGGCATAAGGGGATGCTTTTATCACATTCCACACCGGGGTAGCGCGTGGCCCGGGCCTCCTCCCGGCCCTTACTGATACGCATTTACTGTACATGGGTCTTAGCCCAGTGTCACGAAATAGTTTGAGCTCTCCTTCTTGTTAATCCATCGCTAGAATCATAAAAAGCTTACTTAAAAACTCTCATTACGGCTAATTGCAAAGGCCACAAGCATTGTTATGGTTCTCACTAGTCTTTCCCCTATCAATGATGCAGTATCCTTGTTAATCTGCCACTAGAATCATAAAAGCTGCCTTGAAAACTCCCGTTACGACTGATTTCAATGGCTATAATCGTAATTGGGTTCTCATGGGTCTCTTTTTATCAATGAAAACAGCAATAACGCTGGTAATTTTTTAAGAAGCTATTACCGAATGGCCGAAGAACACTCACATGCTTCCTATCAATCTAATCTCCGACGGCGACTGCATCGGGAGCTCTGGAAGGCGGCATGAGCCTTTACAAAGGTGTCACTTGAAAAATCTGCCTGCGCCATTGCGGGAGGGAACCGATTAACTAAGACTCCACAAATTCAACCCTTTGACTACCATGGGCATTCTTCACTAACCTCTAAAACTGTGTAAAAATAGTTTGCGTGAAGGAAGTTAATCTTAGCTTTTTTCAGACTACAAAAATATTTAAGAGAGCTTAGTACGTAAATAAGTTTCTAAAGATCTGTTCGCGAAAGGATAGTTTTACCACGACTGCTTTCCGTCACTTCAGGCTAAGAACGTTAAAAAAAGTGCACGGGTGATGTGGTGCAGAGGACGAAAGCTAAATATAGAAAGCAATACACACATACCCGCCCCCGAGTCAGGCGGATCAGGGTAGGCGTAAGGGTGTGTGGGCGGGTCCCTCGGGTCACTTGGGCGACGGTGGCATGAATACACGATACACTCGATAATTATTCATGTAGCGGGCACGGTAGATCACTGAGTCCTGTATTCCCACACGTTTCGCCGCCTCATAGCGACTACTGGTAACTTCATAGCGATAGAAAAGATACTGCGGTTTTCAATGGTGTTTTTATGATTCTACTTATAGTTTAGCAAGAATTTCGTATGATTAATAGGAAAAACATCCATGAAGACCTAAACAATAATAATAATAACTACTACTACTACTACTACTACTACTACTACTACGTACTACTACTACTACTACTACTACTACTACTACTACTACTGTCATCACATAAGCCACCACTGTAAGAATCACTTCACGAGGAAATCAAGACCCGAACAAAAGATCTGTATGAAATAGAAATGTTTCATAGAGGGACTGCCACGTGTAGGCCTGATGGCTTCTTGCAGCTTCCCTTATTTTCTTATGCTCTTATGTTCTTATCTATCAGCTGAGGTCCCGGTGCTCCAGTCAAGGGCAAAGGTTATCTACGGAGTTCGCAGAGGAAAAAATAGTTCAGTGTATGGGAAAAAAAAAAAATCATTTCTATTCACCAGTCTTATAATGATGTTCAGTGACTAGAAAAAAAGGCCCTTTCCCATCCTCTTCCTCCTCCTCCTCCTCCTCCTCCTCCTCCTCCTCCTCCTCCTCTTCCTACTCGTCATGCTTCTCCCACTCATCCTTCTCCTTCACTCGCTACTCCTTCCTTTCTCCTTCTCCTCCTCCTCTTCCTCCTCCTTGTCATGCTTTTCCTTCCTTTCTCTTCCTCCTCCTTCTCCTCCTCCTCCTCCTCCTCCTCCTTCTCCTCCTCCTCTTTCTCCTTCTCCTCCCCCTCTTCCCCCTCTTCCTCTTTCTCCTCTTCCTTCTTCTCTTGTTATTCCACATCTCCCTCTTCTTGCTTCTCCTCCTTCTCTTCCTCTTCCTCCTTCTCCTCCTCCTCCTCCTCCTCCTCCTCTTCCTCTTTCTTCTCTTCCTTCTCTTCTTGTAACTCCACCTCTCCCTCCTCCTCCTCTTCCTCCTCCTCTCCCTCCTCCTCCTCCTCGTTCTCTTCCTCTTCCTCCTCCTTCTTACTTCTTTTCTATAGCGGTAACACTAATGGGGCGGGACAAAAGGACAAAATACATGCACTATACATTATAAACCTCAAGAAAACCCCTAAAAGTCGTGGCCTCGCGTCCCATAAAGGAGAGTCACGTAGCGAACACTGGAGTTGGATGGAGATGGCAGTAGGAGTTTTTGTTATTATTTTTTACGTGAGTGTTAAGAAGTCTAGATAGGTGTGAAAAATATGACGAGAAGTAGGGATTTTTTTTATCAGTTAGTCTGGTGAAGAGCACAAAATATATAAGTAAATAGATAAATGAATAAATAAGTAAATAAATAAGTTAGTAAATAAATATATAAGAATGTGAGGGTAAGAGTTTAAAATCAGGTTACATTAGATTAGATTAGGTATTATCAAGCAGATTTCCCTCCTTCCTCTCTGAACCAGTTTAGAAAAAGTCATCCTTATGAGAAAGTGCTTCAAGTGTTCCTGCTTATAACACGTCAAACGCCTTCACGAGGTGAGAAGTTCAATCATTCGCATCTGAGTACTTCGAAACAAGACTCCAAGAGGCAACGGAACGGAAGGAAATGAGAAAATAAGCTCAAATAACCGAAACAGTGAGCTGAACGAAGATTACTGGGAGGGCGACAGGAGGTGAAGGACAGTTTGACGCTCTGGAGTTTCACATACCAGGCCGAGGCAAGGAAGAAGGAAGGAGGGCAGGGACGCACTTGTAATTAATCTTATCGTCTCGTCCCTCCTTCGTTGGTGGCGGGGTCCCTTGGCTGGATTATACACTGAGAGATTGATGCGATGCGATGGGTACCTAGGTAGATAGATGGTGAGAGAGAGAGAGAGAGAGAGAGAGAGAGAGAGAGAGAGAGAGAGAGAGAGAGAGAGAGAGAGAGAGAGAGAGAGAGAGAGAGAGAGAGAGAGAGAGAGAGAGAGGCTGATAAACACACAGACCAAAGAAGAACAAAGAAAGAGATGAAGACAGACGAAATTACCTAGAATCACACACGCACACACACACACACACACACACACACACACACACACACACACACACACACACACACATTCATATATCTACGTACACACGAAACACACACACACAAACACACACACATATACAAACAAACATACATACATACATTAACATTCACCCACGCATGGAATTTCAGTGTTAAGCTAAATAAAACCATCGCGGAGGAGAACGGCCTGAAAAGTTCCATTTATATCACCACGGGGAAAACTCCCTTCGCCTCAAAGTGGTTTGCAGATACAGCACTCGGCACTTCGGGAGAGAAACGCGGCTTTGTCAATGAGCTGCTGGTACTTATTGTTTGTGGAGGAGGAGGAGGAGGAGGAGGAGGATGAGAAGGAGGAGGAGGAGGAGGAGGAGGTTAGATGTTGATGGTTACTGTGGTTATTTCATATTATTTCTCTCTCTCTCTCTCTCTCTCTCTCTCTCTCTCTCTCTCTCTCTCTCTCTCTCTCTCTCTCTCTCTCTCTCTCTCTCTCTCTCTCTCTCTCTCTCTCTCTCTCTCTCTTCTCTGGAGTGGGACACGCGGCTTATTTTTGGGTTACTGATGTGTTTCCTTAACCCAAGTGACATTATGGCCAATTGTGGTGCGTGTGCATGGAAATATACCGAAACACACACACACACACACACACACACACACACACACACACATAGATAGATAGACAGATAGATACAATGTTTGATTGCTTGATCGCATGAGTTGAGTGACCGACTTATTGACTGACAGACACTCACAAATAGATACAGATAGATAGATAGACAGATAGATAAGTAGGTAGGTAGGTAGGTAGGTAGGTAGGTAGGTGGGTAGGTAGGTAAATAAATACATAGCTATACAATGGAAAGAAAATTTGAGAGCAGAGAGAGAGAGAGAGAGAGAGAGAGAGAGAGAGAGAGAGAGAGAGAGAGAGAGAGAGAGAGAGAGAGAGACTCGCTCCGGTCTGTGTATGGAATCCGTGTTTATTCCTCGCATTACTAGGGCCACCATTCTGTAAGGGGAGGAAGACTCTGGGCAGTCAGCCAGCCAGATATAAACATTCTAATGCGGGACTTGCATGACCGCCCCTAATACTTGTCACTCTATTTTTCAGATGTTTGTAAATTACGACGTATTATCTAAATATACAAAACTCTCCGGAGGGAAGAAGATTTTCTCAAGACTCCCCTAGGGATATTACGCAGGGCAAGGGGGAAGTAAGGGTTATATAGGATACGTGGGTGGCAGGGATTGACGTCATGTGGCCCAGGATGCACTGCGGTGTTACTCTTACTTGATGGGGAAAGCGAAGCGGGACAGGCAGACGAATGGTGAGCTTAATGATGTATACAGTGACGGTCAGAAGTAGTGATTTATTGAAGAAGTCATGGTCAGAAGTAATAAAAGCAGACAGATGAGGAACATATTTTTGTAACCGGTGTACAGTCACGGTCAGAAGTAGTGGTAAAGGCAGACAGACAAGTGGTGAGTTTATCAATGTGCGCTCACGGCCGGAAGTAGTGATTTATTGATGTACAGTCACGGTTGGAAATAAAATGTTTTTGCAGTTACCTTCCATATGATTTGCTGACAGTCTATCAGATTTCAAGTTTCGTAGTGGAGCCCTCAGCAGAGAGAGAGAGAGAGAGAGGTCCCTTTTCCTAGATGGACAATCAGGATTACTGCACATAACGTAACGCTAAAGAATTACAGCTGGAAACAATAGCCAACGCAGCACTGCAGTCAAGCCTATTGTTCCTTGAAATCGAGTATCTATGTGCCAATATCACATTCTTCATCACTGTTACCATTGCATTATTTCATTGCCTCCTTGTCTGTATACATTCTTAGCCACCGCATCCTACGCAGCTTAGCCAGAGTGAAGGGGTCTCTCAGGCTATAAGGATCCTATTTTGATACGTTCTCTCTCATAAGAGCTATTTTCAAGGGGAACATAATTAGTCGACATCTGACCAACAGTAATGATTTTACAGTGGGGCGATGGGACCAACAGTGTGAATGGTGTATGTATGAGTGTGTGGTGTCTTGTCTGGGCCACCCCGTGTGGGATTGCCAGCCTGGTATATAGACAGATAGAAAACTGAATAGTGCTGAATGAGTTACACAAGCAAACACATAAAGCGTCAAAACTTGCGCAGGGACACGAACAGTCTCTGAGTCGTTAAATGTTTCATAATGGTGTAGTTATGTTGCACCATACGTGAGATTTGGCTTGTCAGATAAATACATGGAGTGTGACGCCTCGCTGTGACACTATTCTGGGCCGCATCGGAACAAGCAGCGGGGCAGAGGAGAGGCGGGGCGGGGCGGTGGGACGGGGCGGAGAGGTTCCATGATA
This sequence comes from Scylla paramamosain, assembly GCF_035594125.1. Lineage (NCBI taxonomy): Eukaryota > Metazoa > Arthropoda > Malacostraca > Decapoda > Portunidae > Scylla > Scylla paramamosain. The sequence goes on along the minus strand of NC_087152.1, from coordinate 26,250,924 downwards.
CTCTAAGGCCGCGTTCACACCAAGCGAGTCGCGTCGCGTCAAGTCAAGGCAAGTCATCATGCGTCATGAATCGCCACCCGAGTTTAACATTAATTTGTATGTATATTTGAAAAAACCGTTCACACCAAGCGAGTCGCGTCGCGTCAAGTCACGGCGCGTCGCGTCGCGTCGAGTCACAGATAGGGCTGGACCCATTTTCTACATCAGTCACAGCGAGTCCGTCGTTGCGGGAGCATGATGGAAGTGGAATTCCTGATAAATTTAGTTCGAGAACGCCCTCCCATATATGATCCTAGTGACCAGCTTCTTAAAATTTTCATGTGTCATCCTAAAGTAGTTGTAGAATTTTTCTGGATGGTTCACCAGGTCTGGGAATAGATGAGAGAAGTTTCCAAAATCTGGCCTCTTGATGTTCAGTTCATGGATCCATATTCGTTGTTTCTTCTTACGTCTGCGACGACGAAGCCACAACAAAGCAGCTACTTCAGCCAGGGAACATGCATCCATTCTCCATGAAATTACCCAGGTCACTGAGTGCTGACTTGACGCGGGCTGACGCAGTCGGTGTGAACGGAGATGAGTCAAAATGAATCGCATCAAATGACGCTCTTGACTTGACGCGACGCGACTCGTTTGGTGTGAATGCGGCCTAACCAGACCCCCGTGAAGCAGAGCAGTAATATGCGACCCGGTGACAGCCCGCCCCCACCGCTCGTTTGTTATCTCCCTAACACACACACACGCACACACAAGAGTAATGTGCGTGTATTGCCTCATAACAAAACCGCATTACAAAGTTATACAAGCGTGGCAGGGGACTCCCTTGCGTGTATTGCCTCATAACAAAACCACATTACAAAGTTATACAAGTGTGGCAGCAGAGTCCCTTCAGTGCAATATCAAGCGAGCGGTGGCCGGAGCTGGCGGAGTGGTCAGCGGCCCGTCAGTGTGTGACCAGCGGTGTCGCGTTTTTGTAACATTTTGTAACTCCAAACACTCACTTCTTTCACTATCATGGATGGCAGGGGATGTAATGATGAGGGAAGAGAGTGCATGAAGTCAAAAAAACCTTGCATAGAATATTTTGTCAGTGTGAAATTGTGGGAAGATTGTTATTTGGCTTTGAAAACAATGAAGCTGAGGAAACAAGAGATCTAATATACAGACTTTAGCGAAAGGGAAAGAATCTGGAAAAGGAGATACATAACTATAAGGAAATCTCTAAAGAGCAGACACACACTAAATGCTACACATACCGCTAATGCAATTTTCAAGCCACCAACACCCAGAACTCTTTCATAGTAATTAGAATGCATTCCCGCACATTCCAAGACGAATTACTTTGCGATAGCAACAAACAGCGGAAATAAATGAGCTTGCGTATGCCACCTCGATTAAATGCATTTCAGCTTGCTTAATGAGCCCAGCGCGAATATTTGAACAACACGGCTGTGCAATATTCGCTAATGGAGTTATCACGTAATTATTAAAGGAAAACAATTGCTTTCCGTGACACTTCCTCGGCAATTGATATTAGTGATTATCAAACAAGCCAAACAAGCAGATGATACCTTATCTGTTACGATAAGAGAACCAGTGATACAAACATTCGCCATACTTTTCCTTGAAGCTTCGTCTAATCAATCTAATCTCATAACTCTTAATTAATGAAAGTTCGGGTTACTTTTTTGGAGTCCTTACTTGTATCTTGAGCTCCACCGCAGACACAAAGACGCACCATGGATCATATTCTGAAACGTCTCTGCGTCTTATCTCGACTCGACCGATGAGTGCGTTGATATTTGACGTCAAACTAACCTAAACAGTATTAGATCTTCTAAAGCCAAACTAACAAAACCAAGCTAACCTAAATAGTACTAGATCTCTTAAATTCAATCTAACCTAAACAGTATTAGTGGAAGGCATTCGGGTTCCGAAGTGTGTTTCATGGTGCCGGTGACAGGTTAACAAGGATTCTACACCATCACTGGAAAAAAAAAAAAAAAAAGGAAAAGAAAATGAAAACCCGACTTCTCATCTCTGTAGCCTTTGAAAATAGTCTTGATGAGAACCTAAAGCGTTTCAGAGTACGGGTTACATGAAAACGACACAGATAAGAATGACAACAAAAGTGTTGGCAGTGTCTCGTCACACGCTTGGATTGTGAATGTGAGCAGCTTCAAATTACTACCGGTCGTTACACAACAACACAGAAATCAGTGTGTGCTTATTTATGCATCACTCTGTCATTATACTGTATTACAACTACACTAATCACCTGTATCTCTTAAACCCCCTCTTACACGACACACAATAAAGAGTGTATTTCCATCTCTTAACAGCCAAACTAAATACATGTCGCCCTTTGAGCCTGCCAATAACAAGACAACTTAGAATGCCAATCTGAAGCTTAACATTGTGATCTGTGGCTGCCAGTAACAACACAAGCAGCCTGCACGCCCCGCTGCCTCAGTACACTCAGTTACCTCAGTCCCTCACCACTAGATAACCAATAAGTGCGTTGATATTTGAAGCCAGACTAACCTAAACAGTATTAGATCTTCTAAAGCCAAACTAACATAAACCAAACTACCTAAATAGTATTAGATATCTTAAATCCAACCTAAACAGTATGAGCCAAACTAACATAAACAGTATTAGATCTCCTGAAGCTAAAGTAACCTAAGTAGTATTAGATCTCGTATACTCCTCACATATGCGGACGAAGCACAATAATTATTCCACGTGTATCATCAGTAAAGAGTTAAGTGGTGAGATGGATTTCGCTCAGCTGCTGGTGGTGTGTGGCGATGGTAGTGGTGATGGCGGTGATAGTGGTGGTGGTGGTGGATTGGCGCCGAGGATGGAATGAAGTGATCGAGTGTGCCAACAAGATTATGAAGGCAGGGTGATTATACAGCTGTGTATGAGAGAGAGAGAGAGAGAGAGAGAGAGAGAGAGAGAGAGAGAGAGAGAGAGAGAGAGAGAGAGAGAGAGAGAGAGAGAGAGAGACTTCGAAACATGTAGATTAGCGGGACAGTTTCCAATATTTCATACAAGAAAATAAAAAAAAAAGGGGGAGAAAAGTAAAAACATGATGTAGGGAAGGAATGGAGAAAGGATGGAAGAAAGGAAAGAACGAAGGAACGAAGGAACGAAGGAAAGAAGGAAGGAGGAAAGTAAGGTATGAGGTAGGGAAGGAGGGAAGGATGGAATGAAGAGAGCTGGTTGGTTCATCACGTAGTAAAAAGTTCTTCAGGTTCTCGTCTCTATTAAGGCAGCTGATGATTAAAGGAGAGAAAGATAAATCGATGCAAACTGCTCCCTGATTTCCCAAACGGCTGAATACTCACTTTTTTTTCTAGTCTCCCTCTTACAGCTGAAAAAAGGGGAAGAAACTAAGTTAATCTTTGTAACTACTCTGCAGCGAATATGAAAGGTATGTAATCTCTCTCTCTCTCTCTCTCTCTCTCTCTCTCTCTCTCTCTCTCTCTCTCTCTCTCTCTCTCTCTCTCTCTCCAAAATAGTTTCTTTTGCTCTCTAAGGGCCACTGCTGAGTTCCTTCAATTTAGCCAAAGAGCAACAAAATCCAGAGAGCTATTTAAGATCGTCAAAGGAGATTACAGAACTGCCGAGAGAGAGAGAGAGAGAGAGAGAGAGAGAGAGAGAGAGAGAGAGAGAGAGAGAGAGAGAGAGAGAGAGAGAGAGAGAGAGAGAGAGAGAAGAAGAAGAAGAAGAAGAAGAAGAAGAAGAAGAAGAAGAAGAAGAAGAAGAAGAAGAAGAAGAAGAAGAAGAAGAAGAAGAAGAAGAAGAAGAAGAAGAAGAAGAAGAAGAAGAAGAAGAAGAAGAAGAAGAAGAAGAAGAAGAAGAAGAAGAAGAAGAAGAAGAAGAAGAAGAAGAAGAAGAAGAAGAAGAAGAAGAAGAAGAAGAAGAAGAAGAAGAAGAAGAAGAAGAAGAAGAAGAAGAAGAAGAAGAAGAAGAAGAAGAAGAAGAAGAAGAAGAAGAAGAAGAAGAAGAAGAAGAGGAAGAAGAAGACAGCCCGGGCAGTGTTCGGAGCGGTGTTGTCACCACCACGAAGGTTCGACAGATGGCTCAGGAAATGTTTCAAATTGAGAAGTGCCAACTTTTTTAATTTGGTGTTCGCGACGGTTGGACCTATCAGAGAGAGAGAGAGAGAGAGAGAGAGAGAGAGAGAGAGAGAGAGAGAGAGAGAGAGAGAGATTAATGTTACTTTCCTGAGGTAAAACTCTTCTGAGCAGTTAGTTTTACATTCCAGCAGAGAGTTTCCTTCTTCTTCTTCTTTTTTTTCATGTATCTTTATATAAGTTAATATTTTCTTACTTTTCCTTTTGTTATTTGAATTATTTCCCTCCTTTCCTTTTTCTCTTATTTTTTTTCTACATTTTCATTTTTCATTCTACTTTTCCTTCCCAACATAGGTTATAGTGAAGACCTTGTATCATTTATTTACTAAGGATGAAGAACAATCACAGACGCGCCCTTTCATACAAAAAACCCAAGCTGTACAGTTGTTCTGGTGTGAATGTGAAAGGTCATTACTGCGTGACCCTTAACGACGTCTAGATGGTCCGCCGAGACTCCTCGTAGGAGCAGGACAGTTTGATTCACTCGTAGTTCAGGAGGTTCGCCTTTGTAACGCCACTCGCTCGTTTTCTTTCCTTCGTCCAAATAACCCGTCTTTCAATTTTTATTCTCCTATCTTCTTGAATTTATGTCCTTTTATATGTTCTGTATTTTCATTATCAAGTGTCTGCCTGTTGTGTCCCCCTCTTTCTTTTCGTATGAGGAGCCACAGTCATTACAGGCCGTGATTTGCTCCTGACGCTGCGCACTTCTACTTTAAACGTCTCAGCACGCTGGAATGACGACACCAAAACATGCAAATGCTGCCTCGCCTCGCCTTGCTTCTGACTCTCGCCGAGCTCCCTTAACAGTCCCTCTGGCACTTTTGTCTCCTCGCACACAGGAGGCGGCAATTCGCTGGCCTTTTCCCTTCCTTTATTGGCCTGGGTGTATCTGTGTAAATCTTGAAAACGGAGTGATGTAGATGCGAGGGTCACCAGGTGTGTCTCGCCTGGGAGGGTCCTCAGCACCCTGCCTCCATCGCTCTTCACCCTCTCTTGCTGCGGCCCAAAGCTGCTTCACTCGAGCACCTGACAGCCCCTCGCACCGCCCCTCGCCTTTTCTAACAACTGCACTGCTACGGAATTTCAAAGCTACGTGATTTCTTTTCTGGAAACACGCGACGCTGCACCTTCTGTGTGAAGTGTCCTGTGTGTGCGTCGCTTGTTACTCTCCGCCACCACCACCACGACTTTATATCACTCCTGGCCAAATAGAGCAGTCCTGCATTTCATTCCTCAACCCTTTTATTCCTCGATTTGATAGACGGAATCTGAGAATACCTTATTTCTTTTCATCTCATTTTGATTTCGCTCTCTCCTCCATGTATTCAGTTCTTGGATGCATGGAAAACTACGCGGTTCCTTTGCCTCGGAAGTCTGATTGTACGCACACACATTCTCCCTCCCTTCGCTGAGTCGCTTCCATGTAAGATCCAATACCGCCTGTTATCCTGTTAGCGCGGCAGCGTCTTAAGGGGCTCGAGCTGGATTTTTCCCTAGTGTGTGTGTGTGTGTGTGTGTGTGTGTGTGTGTGTGTGTTTCAAAGAACTTGACGTTACTGAAAGATATTTTGGCAGAGAAGTAAGTAAAAGATTCTCCGGAAGTTACTAGCAACAACAACAACAACAACAACAACAACAACAACAACAACAACAACAACAACAACAACAACATAAACAACATAAACAACAACAACAACAACAACAACAACAACAACAACAACGAGAGAGAGAGAGAGAGAGAGAGAGAGAGAGAGAGAGAGAGAGAGAGAGAGAGAGAGAGAGAGAGAGAGAGAGAGAGAGAGAACAGCGCGCACCTCACCCAAGCATGAAAGAAAGCAAGACAATGTGGCGCATCGATAATTTCGCAGACACTCCCCGTATCACTCTCGTCCTGCACTTTACCCTTACCGCAGAGTACACGGGAGCCCGCCGAGCCTCCCCTCCCGCCCTGGGCCCGCCAACATACAGGAGCACACGGCAAGGCGACACAAAGGCCGGGAAGAGCACCGCACTCAAAGAAGGAAAGATAGAAGAGTCGATACTACAGGAATGCAATCAGGAAGGCGCAACAAAGCTCCCGATAACACAGGAAAGCTTGCAAATATAGCTGCGTACATTGCCATACATCGCTGTACTATAAAAATTAACATGAGGGAGGAACAAACATTAACAGACCTGTATGATATGGTTTGATTTACTGTTTCAATTAAGCATGAACTATTGATATGGAAGGCGCGATGTAAATTCTATTAACTATTATACTTTGGGTTACTCCCGTTAGGTGTGGTCACAGCGAATTATTCGTCTCCATCTTTCTCTGTCTGTTGCGTCTTCAGTTATATTCATCATCCGCTTGTCTTCCTTCAGTGCATCCAATAAATTTCTCTTTGGTCTTCCCTCAGCTTAGTTGGTTTATAACCAGCACCCTCCTCCCCAGGTCTCTCCTCTGCACACCAGCCAC
>NC_087152.1:26186816-26239316 GCF_035594125.1 Scylla paramamosain | reverse complement strand
GTTGGCACCCAGCAGCCGCGGGCCACGAGGGGCGGTCTTTGTTAGCTTCGTTATTATGATTCTGTGCTAGAGGTCCTGGCTGCGTTAGTGGCAGTAGTAGTACTGGTAGTGGTGGTGGTGGTGGTGGTGGTGATAGTAGTAGTGAAGGTAGCGGTAATGATGGTGGTGACGGTGGTAATTGAGATACACGTAGTGGCAGTGGCATTAATAAAACAAGTAGTAGTAGTAGTAGTAGTAGTGGTGATGGTGATGGTGGTAGTAGTAGTAGTAGTAGTAGTAGTAGTAGTAGTAGTAGTAGTAGTAGTAGTAGTAGTAGTAATAGTAATAGTAATAGTACTAGTAGTAGTAGCAGTAGTGGTGGTGGTGGTAGTAGTAGTTGTAGTAGTAGTAATATTAGTAGTAGTAGTAGTAGTAGTAGTAGTAGTAGTAGTAGTAGTAGTAGTAGTAGTAATAGTAGTAGTAGTAGTTCTTGTTGTTGTTGTTATTGTTTTAGCGGCAGCAGCAGCAGAAGCAGTACGGTGGTGGTTGTAGTAGTAGTAGCAGCAGTAGTAGCAGTAGTAACAGTAACAGTAGTAGGAGTGATAGTGACATCTGACGCACGAGAAGGGAGTACTGACAGGGACACCTCTGTACCTCCTCTATTTTCTTCCCAGTAAGATGACGCGACCACTGAGACGGGACCCGTGCCTGACCGGGGCACCGTACGCAGCGGTGGAATGACCTGCGTAAGGCGCGTGTGGGTGGTGGGGAGTGGGCGGGACTGCATGTGTTTGGGGGAGACTGCTAAGGGGGGGTGCTACGTGGATGAGCGGGTGGGTGGGTAGACAGTGTGTGTGTGTGTGTGTGTGTGTAGGAGATCGGGCTGGAGTTTAATGGGTGGTTGGGTGGTTAGGTCGGTTGAGTGAGTCGATGGATGCTCTGTGTGTGTGTGTGTGTGTGTGTTCTTGAAGCTGTACCTGTATCACTAAAACTCTCGCGACTACCAGTGACATCGCATTTCTTTCGATTATAATAAAACTTAAACAATAATAATAATAATAATAATAATAATAATAATAATAATAATAATAATAATAATAATAATAAAACAGGAAAATTTTTCCTTCTTGCCTTATATCCTATTAATCAGTAATTAATATGTACAAACACAAGCCTTAGTTTGTACTCACAAGGACAAAACCACTGCTGCCGTTGGGGTATTGTTGTGTTCGGCGAGGGTGTGAGGGAGGCGCGGGTGGTGTTTGCGAGGGGCGGTGTGGCGCGCGTCAGAGGCTCGGTCCCCTGGTGCCCGTCTCAACCCGAGAGCTCCAACTGTCCCGCCTGAAGCTGGAAGCTGCCGCCAGCGTGGACCGAGGCTCGTATTATTTCTCTTATATAGTCACCTGTTGCTAAGGTTGCCACATCTCGCTTCATTCTCCACTCTGGGAAGAGTTTGCGAGTCACTCCCCTCTTGGAGGGTGTGCGAATAGTATGGTAATTGAGGCGTTCACGCACCGGCAGGATGGTGATGAAAGGCCTCTCTTGCCCTGTGTCGAGCACCTGGTGGTGAGACGCATCACTCACCACCCCCGACTAGCCACGTGAGAGGTTCCACTCTCTTGCACGGTCCACATGAACGTTTGTGAGTGAAGATTTTGTTGGCTTAATTTGCTATCATAATAGAATATTGCCACAATCGTTGCCACATTACATTACATTAATATATACATTATGAATTGTGCCATCTATACAGTGGTTAAGAAATTAAGGGGCTGCAATTAAAGTGCAAATTTATAGAACACGACAAAAGATGTGCTGAATACAGGACCCTCAGGCTGACTACCTCACTGGAAGGAAGAGAAAGGTATACGCAAACACGAGGGATAGAGTGAATCTGTAATGATGGAGTGCACAGGGAGCCCTGCGTCCTGGCATAAGGGACGGGCACTATTAGAGATAGTAGGTGGATAAGCCAGCTGAAAGGTAAGTAGAGTCTACTTGTGGGAAGCCCTTACAACACTCAATTGAAAAATAATAGAAAATTAAATTACAAAAATAAACAAATATAACAGATGAAATGCTATAAGCGCAATAGATGGTAGGAAAATGTGTGTGTGTGTGTGTGTGTGTGTGTATCATCATCATCAGGTCGTTGCCGATTCCTTAAGATTAAGAATACGGCCTTCAGTGTTAATCTGGCGTCACCAAAGCAAGTAATAGCATCGGGTCATACGGCAAACACCTAACTTCTTGAATCATTTACCTGGCAGTGTCGCAGCTCCACGACCATTATTCTGAAAGACTTCTGTGCCGCACCTCCACTACATTCAAAGGACCTAGTTTAAGTTACATGGGTTGTTAAGTTTTTTTTTTTTTAACGGCTCTAATGACAGATTATCATGATTTCTATTTTCCAAAGGTCTAGTTGAAGCTACATTGTTTTTTAAGGGTCTTTTTACGGTTCTAGTGACAGATTAACAAGATTTCTACATTTAAAAGGCTCTAATTGAAGATAAGTGTTTTTTCTACGGTTCGAGTGACAGATTAATTCCACTTTCACACATTTCGACTTTTTACTGTCCATGACCCGGCACCGTGTATGCTACACACGTGTGCCAAGTCTAGAAAGCCTTGCTCACGCGGGGAAACCACCTTTCTCAGTGCACGTACCATAAGACACCAAGGAAGACTTTATACCTTCCTCGTGAGACGCAGAGCCTGAGTCCCGGGACTGATGGTACAGAGAAAGGCAAAGGGAAGGCATCAGTACATCCCACAGGATCAGTCAATCCCACCAAGCCATCGCGCTCTCCCACCCGCCTAATAAGCCTTCCTAGCCTTCACCCTCTGTCTTGCCTGCTTCCATGGTCTGCCTCCTGATGCTTCTTGAAGTACTTTTTTCTTCTTCTTTCTCTCTTCCCTTAGTTATACTATGGCTACTTTTCGGAGAACATTTTCTTTCCCCTGCGAAAGTTTGCAGGGTTACGCTTCATTAGGACCACCCGCAGCAGATTTATGAAAGGGTTGCCTCTCATTAGCATATTCACTGTAATCAGCATTCTTTAATTACATCACCTTGACAGTAAAGTAGTGAACATCACATTTACAACACTGATTGGAGGAAGATGGTGAGAGGAGCATGGCAACTTTAAAAAACGCACCTTTCACCTTGCCAGATCACGCTGGTGCAAGCACGCACGCACACACACATACATTTAACACTGAGCACACAGCATCCTACGTCTTGCTGCTGGATTAGAAGGTAAGTAACAGAACAAGTCACCTGTAAGTACCATCAGTTTGTGGAGCCTACAAGGGTCAGTTGTGAGAGTAGACATGTATGTACACCAGACCACATTGCAGGTATCATAACTGATTGACCATAAACCCTCTTTGGTTTGAGAGCATATAGGACTTGTGATGATGTAGCTGCGAGAGAAACGTTTCCAACTGACATGCTAACATGCCTGCCTTGCCTGTGCAGACGGTGACCAAGGTGATCATCAGCAGTCAGGCTGGCGGGGGCATGAGCAACATTGGGAGCCAGCAGGTGCGCCTCATCACCAGCCAGAGTGGTAATACTGCAGCCTCCCCTGCCAAGCTGACCTTGCAGCAGGCACAGCATGTGGGTTTCTTGCCATCCTCCAAGCCACAGGGCCAATCTCCAAACAAGGTCAGGAAGGAACACTGGTGAACCTGAGTTTTGTCTTGATGCAGCATCTTTCTCTCTCTCTCTCTCTCTCTCCAACAGAATGACACCATCACCCTGCACTCATTTTCCTCCATTTGATGAAGTAGACTTAGCTAAGATGAAGATCAGAGCTAGATGTAATTATGGTAGGAATAATAATAATAAGGTGATTAAGGGATATCTCCAGAAAAAGTGAGGCATCAGAAATCCCAGAAAGGTAAATGGAGTTGTGGTGTAGCTCCAGCTTCCCTCTCAAATGCCATCAGAAAAATTGAACAGAATTCTGGATATCATTCTGCAACTACAAGAAGCTATGTTGGTAATCTTTAGAGGTCTGAAAGTAGACACGGAAAGAAAGTGTAAAGATGAATACAATTAAGGAGACATTCCCCAATAAGTGTGAGGATAGATTGTTAGAATATATGAGAGCAAGGACAAGAGAGTGGTAGGACAGTAGAGTGCAGGGATGAGGTGCATGGACAGGTGCAGATGGAGACTTTTGCCATGGCCATCCACATCCTGTAAGGGAATTGCCAGAAACAGGCATCTCTGTAGATTACATTCGAAGAAAGAAGCTTCGTGCAAGGAGGAAGATACCGGTTGTTAATGTAGCCTCCGTTCAGCAGATTGTTGTGCAGCGGGTGAGTATGGGTGGAGTGTCCCCTGTGAAGAGTCCCAATAAGTTGGTCCCTGTGTCCTCCAAGTCACCCACCAAAATTGCCCCAGCCCCTCCTTCCACACAGCAGGTGGGTTGTCCGGCAGTGGCTGCTTTCCTCCCTGCTTGTCTATAAGGGGCTGCCGTTATTGTGTGTTTCATCAGCAAGCTCCGGCCTTTGTCTTGTTTGTGCTTCTTTAAGTCTTATTTCTATATTTATGCTATTTTCTGTACTGTGAATATATTTTTCTTATTGGAGGTTCCATTTTAAAAATATATATGATAAGAATTATGAATCTTTAGGTGAGATGTCACAGAGAAAAGCTGTATGCATTTTCATGAAGGGATGGAATATTGTGCATTATTAGCCAACATATTACAAACAAGGCTTTACATGCAGGATGGGCAGAAGCTATTGTGCAAACTCTTATACGAGTACATAGGAATACAAGATTTAAGCAAACTTCTATCTGTAATTCCCTACACAAGTTGTCATTGTTAATTATCAGTTCAGCAACATTACCATTTATCCCTCTAAACATTGTTATGCTGCAGGATTGTGTGTTGCTTGGCTATGAATGGTATGAATGGCTGCCTGTGACTGGTGGCTAAGTGCCAGCCATCCTAAAGTGCAGTTAATAGTGTAATCATTTGTTGAATTTTCTAACCATCCTAGAAACAAGTTATGTAAGTAGAGAGTTGTCAGTGGATGCATCCAACATTCATCATTATTTATATTGCTTCTTCGTATTTGAGGAGTTGAGATTAATATTTAGGTATGTCATGCTTCCATATTGCACGATCTTGTTTTTTTCCCTAATTTTTCAAGTAACTAGATTTATCTTCTCAGACTTCAATCATGGTTTATTTTTCCATTTTTTAAAATTTTTAGTAACTTTGGTAAATCACATCTAATAAGGAACAAGGAGGCAGCGTTTCATATGTTGTGCCAGCTGTCCATCTTGTCCATGTCATTTGCTGCCGGTGACCTCTGTTTCCCTTGTGTACTAATTTTGTGACAGCCACCTTGGTACCTCTTCTTGTAATCTACTGCTGTTCTCTGGGTCTGTTAGTCTTGTGATGACTTGCCGCATGTTGATCTCGATGGTCACATCTCGTCTCTCATCTGTCAGGGTGGTGATAGCTCATGTGTTTGATTTCTTCTTGGTGATTCTTGGGTTACAATAGATACACTAAAATTATGACTTCCTTAAGTCATCTAAGAGATTATAATCTGTATCTACATATATGTAAAAATGAATGTGTGAGTGACTTCCACTCACTGTTCATTATTAGAATGTATGCTGTGTGTACTTTTTTCAGCCAGGAATTCATCATAAATGTTGTCATCCAGCAATTTCTGTATTTCACAAAATGTTGCCCTCACTTAATACTTTGTTGACACAGAAGGACTATCTGATATCCTGTGTATTCTCATGCCAACAGTTTAACTGAGGTGCTTAGAGTTGTATCTGGACACTGTCTTTGCAGATTTTAACTCAAGTGAGCAGTGGTGGAGCTGTGAGGAACATTCTTTCAAGTCCTCAGAAGATTGTCATAAAGAGCAATATTCCTCAACCTGGACAGGTGAGTAGTGTTGTGTGGCTGTGCTTGTTTCATTATGGCAATGTTTGCAGCACCATGAGGGAAAGTTGAAGCTGTGAAAGAGATGTGCATGTCAAACTGGGACAGGGATGTAAATTAAATTATTTGTAAGAGAGAGAAATGTAAGTTTTGAGTTGATAGTGTGCTGTTGAAGGGGAAGCAAGTGTCTGGTGTCTTCCTTAGGGGACAGTGAGCACCGTCCGGAGTGGCCAGATTGTCACTTCTGGGGGACAGCAGGTCATCAAGATTCCAGCCAATCAAGTGCAGCAACTGACAGCACAGCAGCAGAATGTGCAAGTTCTCTCCAATAAGGTTTGGTTTTTTTTTTTTTTTTAGTTAACTTTTTAATTTGATTTTTGTTGGTTGAATAATTAGTTAATGTAGGAATGGCACAAGAATCAAGAGTGTGTAATGTGGTAACAAGCTGTCTGAATGGGGCATGTGCAGTGACAAGATGGGTGGCTGAGGTCAATGAGAATGTGTATGAGATGTGGCATGAGCAAGTGTGGATGCTGTATAAGTTGTGGAGTGGTGAAATGGGTGAAGAGGAACACACAGACATGGTATGGCTATATTGAGATGAAGAGCAAAGAGTTTGTAAAGAAAGTGCATACGAGTGAAGTTGAAGGTGCTAATAGGAGGGTAAGGTCACTTGAAAGATGGAAGAATAAAGTAATGGTGTGCATGTGTGAAAAAGATGTTAGTACAAGCTAACTGCTTGAACAAGCAATATGTGTGGATAAGGAGAGGTGGAGGCTTGCCTTCTGTGGCCATTCTCAGCCATTACAACAGCATAGTTAATGTACTGATGTTTGGTGTCATATAAATACCTTCAAGAATAACAGCTTCAGTTCAAGTTTGAATGTTTAGATTATGATGCCCCTTGATATGTTTGAAGGTGTAAGTAAGTAAGTAATTAAGTTTATTTGGATTATTCATGTGCATTACAGGCAGAGTACCACACCAGTTAATGTACATAGATTCTTCATCCAGGATAGCCTACTAAAGTTTAGCAACTTATTTCCAGTAGGGTCCCTTTTATGCAGCAAGATGGGGCGGGCAGCACAGGAATCACTATACACTTAACTCTGGTACACAGAAATACTAGACCCTAAAATTATTAGCCAACTGTATCCATAAAATTTAAATTTAAAATTACAATGTATTTTCACTATGACTATCATGGTTAATAATAAGTAAAATCATTTGACTCAGCAGCTCTTTCTTCATCTTGTAAATATTTCCTGAGAGATGTTTTGAACAGGTGTTTGGATTGTATGTTTTGTAATTTTTTTGGTAATGAATTCCAGTCTTTAATGGCTGTATGATAAAAGGTATGTGCTGAGGGACCCTTTGCAATTGACATACCAAAGTTTAAATCATTGTTTCTAGTCCTAATTGTGTGGGTATTTGTTTTCCTATGGAAATGTTCTGCTAGATATGTTGGTCCTCTGTTGTTATGGATATTATGTGCATGGCTTAATTTTAATTCTTTAACCCTATTCTTGACACTAAGCATATTTACTTTTTCTCTCTCCACTTGTCCTATATGAGATCTAGGGTCTAAACCTAAAATAAATCTAATAATCTTGTTTTGACAAATTTGTAGTTGTTTTTTTAGATCTACTGCTCAGTCCAGAGTACCAAGAGGAACATGCATAATCAAAGTGAGGTTGAATTAGAGAGCTACATAAGGTTTTCTTAATTTTTTGATCAAGGTCTTTTGCTTGTCTGTACATGAATTTTAACCTTGCATTTATCCTCTTGATTATCTGATTACAATTTAGCTCCCCTGAAACACACTGATCCAATTGAACTCCTAAATATTTTACTGATTTTACTCTATTTATGTCCTGACCCAAACATGTTATATTAAAATCATCTACATTTTTTAATTTTGTTTTTGATCCAACTAACATAATTTCCGTCTTTCCTAAATGCAAAGACAGCTTGTTATTTATCATCCAGGTGTTACATGATTCAAGTTCTTTTCTTAGTCTATTTTTGATAAAATCTACATCTTTGTGTGGAATAATCAAAATGCTTTCATCTGCATATAGCAAAAGTTTACACGAGACACTGATTTTCATGTCGTTTACATAACATAAGAACAGGAGTGGACCTAAAATGCTTCCCTGTGTGGTACCCCACAGGATACATTTCTGGTTTCCGAGCAATGTTCATCTATCTTCACAATTTGACTTCTTCCACTTAGATAAGAATAAAACCATTCCACTGACTCTACACCCATTGCTCTTAATTTTTCACACAAGATATGATGGTCAACAGTATCAAATGCTTTTTGCAGATCTAGATGAAGAAGATGATTAAGTACACTTAAGTACATGCAAAATAGCCTCCATTTCGCCACATGCTGACGAACCACCAATGTGGGAAAACAGTTTACTCATACATTCTCAAAATGGGTACCGGTGTATTGATAGGAAAGGACTCAATGAGCTTTTTTGTAGTTCTGATGTCAAGAAGGAAGGCATGAAGAGGATATGGTGGAGGGGAGCTTTTTTAAAGTAAGCAAGAATACTCACAATTTAAGACACTGGCTCTTTTTACAGTTGCAAGGTTTTCTTGGTCTGATCCCATTTGCATCAATGATTGTGCGAGAAGGCTGTGGCTTTGTGGTGTGTGGGATGATGGTTCCTGGAGGAATCTGGTTTGATGCTCCGTCCACACTGGGTGGGCCTGCGAGGTGACCACCATCTGCTGCCTCACTCCCCCACTGAGCTGAGATGTGTTCACCACCACCGGCTTGCTGTTGTTGCTGCTGCTAGGGCCCGACACTGTGCTCACGACCTGGCCGCCCGATGTGATGATTCGGTTGGCCATAGAACCAATAGAGATGTTATTCTGCTGAAATATATAAGTAAAAATTGTTCACCTTGCTTTTACTCCCGAGTTCCGTCTCATTGAGAAATATTACTAATTTCGATAAAACATTCAGAAATTTCTCCATTATTTGTTGGGTGCTGTAATTCCCACACTACTACTACATAAAATGTACAGTCAATACCTGACAGGTCCAGCCTGGATCTACTGATATACACATCAATATATTGGTATTGAGATGGCAAAGAAAAGCTGCCGCACCTAATATAAATGATGGAATAAAAGTACAGAGAAGGCATCCTTAGTCCCTACATTCATGTGTTTCTGTCACCTTTTGCAACATCTAGCCATAACGTAAAAAACAGGGAGACTACTGCAAGTAAGGGTACAATGAAAAGATAGTAGGAATAAATAAGACACTACAGTAGCACTACAGAAGCAGCTGTAGCCTCACCTGGTTCTGCTGCAGAACTACAAACTGGCCCAAGCTGCTCTTTATGAGCTGTGGCGTCTCTGAAACTATCTGGGAGGAAGAGGAGTCACCCGAAGACACAGAAGCCAGCAGAGCCGAGGTGGTGGCAGCCTCACCGCCTGTGGACATCTCTCCTGCCATGCCAATCAGCTCACCACCCTGCTGCAGCATGTCCATTTCACCTGTGCAGGAGAACCAAAAGCATGTAACACACAGCAGACAATAGTGAGTGATACATTCCCTGATATTGCCTCCTGTGGATAGAGATCAAGGCCAACACACAATTATGTATAAGTGCTTGAAAGGACTATAAATTTAATTTTTTTGTCCTTGTATGGCCATGACAAATCTGCAGCTGATACTCACCAATGACCTGGTCATGGTCAGTGAGGGTGTCCACTTCCATTGGCTGGTGGTGAGCATGGGAGTCCAGCTGCTGAGACTCTTCCAGCACTCCACTCTCTCCACCCTCCACCTCCACAATGTTGCCCACTGTCACCCCATCAGAGATGAGCACTCCAGGAGTGTCCACCACCTGGGATCAACAAGTAGAGTAATAGTTAGGGATCACTAACAACACTAAGGGATCACTGTCTAAGAATAGTGTATAATGCATAGCAATTATAATACTTCTTGGCATGCAGGATTTCAGCATGGTAAATACAATAACCTTGATCACTTGCCAGTTTTTAGAAATGTTAGAAATGTCAACTTCTGAGAAGTCTAGTAAAAAAAAAATTGAGAATGATCTAGTACAGGATTTCAATACCCAACTTTGGTTGTATTCAATCTATCTCTCCAGTCCTTAGACTTTTGTTGTATCTAATTCCTTATGATCTCAATCATGTCTTCTATTGGCAACTTATCTTTCACAAAATATTCAACACATTTTGCACCACAATCATTGAAAAGAACCTGTTTTCCTCTCACCTACATCACTGCCCCAGCATCCTCTGACTACTGCTAGTAATACACAAAAAATAAGTGAAATCTGAAAGCTTGCCTCTGTAAGCAGTAATACTCACATGACCCTCAGTTGCCTCCTGCAGAGCCTCCAAGTCTGCCGGCTGGATGTTGAAGCCCACCAGACTCTCTAGGTCTTGGGACGTCAGCTGGCTCGTCAGCTCCCCAAGTGCCGAGGCATCAATGAACACTGTGTTGCCTCCCCTCACTGCCATCTTTGTCTGTGGATGAGCAGGATCATAATCTTTGGCGATGTCACACACAAACACACCAACTACCAAACAAAGGGATAAATTGGATAAATATAGATACAAATGTAGCTCAGGCTCTGTACAGATAGGTACTAACACTTGTTCACCTTCCCAACTCATCATGTGACTAACACCTCTAAACTCCAATCAAGTCAAAGGGTGCATTATTGCCAATATGGCTGAATAAATTACAAGATCTCATACATCTTTAAGATGCATGTTATTGTTCGGGAGGTGCTGTGGTGAATAGGACAGACAGTGAGAGCAATGAAAGTGCACTTGGAATGTGTGGCATGACAGTAAAATGTGATGGAACCATTCTCAGATTGGGAGAAAGTGGGAGAAAGTCTGGATATCTACAAAAGTGGATTTTTTTTTTTTTTTGTGTAGGATGTGCATTGGCCAAAGGCAACAAAATTAGAAGAAAAAGGCCCACTGAGGTGCCAGTCCCTAAACAGTCAGAAATGATCATGAAAACTGGAGGATAAGTGTCTCAAAACCTCCCTCAAGTCATAAGGAGGAAAGACAGAAGTAGAAAGGGAGTTCCAGAATTTACCAGAAAAGGAAATGAATGATTGAGAATACTGGTTAACACTTGCAATTGAGAGGTGGATAGAATAGGGATGAGAGAAAGTAGAAAGTTTTATGAAGTGAGGCTGCAGGAGGAGGGGAGGCATGCAGTTAGCAAGATCAGAAGAGCAGTTAGCATGAAAATAGTGGTACAAGATAGCAAGAGACACAATATTGTGGCAATAAGAGAGAGAGATTGCAAAGTCTGTTACAGTGTTATGAGTGGAACTCCCCATACATGTAAGGCATACTCCTTACATGGATGGATAAGGTCCCTGTACAGAATCAGCAATTGGAGGAGATAAGAAAAAAAACTGGCTTAACTTTATAGAAGCTGTTTTAGCTAGAAATAAGACATAAAGTTTCCAGTTTATATTATAAGTAAAGGATAGACTGAAGATGTTCAGTGTAGAAGGGGACAGTTGAGAGTCAATGAAGAAGAGAAGATAGCTATCTAGAAGGTAGCATCATGTCGATGTTGAGGAGGAGGAGGAGGAGGAGGAGGAGGAGGAGGAGGAGGAGGAGGAGGACAAAGATGAGGAAGAGGAAGAGGAAGAGGAAGAGGAAGAGGAGGAGGAGGATGAAAAGCATGGATACAAGAGCAAGTTATGTCATTGCCTACAAAGATGCAACATCCAGCTCTGGATTAAAAATGAGTATGGAGAAAATAGGAGGGAACAGAGAAGGAGCTACTGTCAGTTGGCTCAGACATCTGCATTTTGGTGACGAAAAGAAGATGAGGCTTATTAGAGCGGAGGTGGTGTTCTACAGATTGAAAATTAGATAAGGCGGCAAATGCTGCATAAATTAATGAAGAAAAAGTTGAGTAGGGTGTCAAGACACTTAGGTTCGATACCTGAAGAAGAGTCCGACCTGGGGACATTTGTGATCTCCTTCCCAGACAGGGACTCCAAAGCTTGTGTAAGAGCCACCATCATAAATTTTGAATTCTGAGTGAAGGGTGTCTGCATATTAGGTGCATGTAGAGTTGTGTGAAGGGAGAGAGTTGTCTTTAGAGGGCAGGGTGTGACTGGCCCCTTGCACTGTGAGTCACAAATGGAAACATTCAGTGTGGTCACAGCTGGGTCACTGGAAAGTTTACAGCATCCCTGATCCACAACAACACTGGGAGTGATTATCATTTTGGCATGTGTCAGAGGAGGAAGACAATATAAAATAGAACAGTGCTGGAATACCTATCTGAAAGAGAGATTCAGTGGATTCACTTAAACCCCTAATACTTGCATGCTAGATACTCTACACTGACAAAAAACAACTCAGGGCAACATCACTATACCTTACACTACACGTAAAACAGCCGACCATCGCTGGGAGAGGCAGGATGATGCGGGAATTTAGCGATAATACGAGCACAGGGTCAGGACCACACGCGGTGAGGAGCAGGAAGGAAAGTGAACGGAATGTGGCCTTGGTACTGCCTCATTTGTTCGGAATGTGCGCGAACCAGATGCGTGAGTCTTCTCCAGGCGATTTCAATGCAACTAAGGATCATGAAGTGCTGTAGGTGGAATATAAGGGTGAAGTGGTTATCTGAGTGAGGTTTAGGTGAGTTTTTGAGTGTGTATAGGTGGGAAAGACGAGCTGTTGTGAGTTTTAATTAGTGTTTCGAAGCTTCAGTCGAGACAAAAGGTACACGTTGCCGGAGGAAGGATAATACTTAAAATATTCATACTTCCTCACCTTATCTTACTTACTCACTGACTCAGCGCATATTTAATGTTGTGTAATGTAATGCGGGAATGATAGTAAGGTCAATGTTGATGTTGTCTTTGTTGTGGAGTAATTTATTGTGCATTATTCTTGTTCGTCTGTCCGCTCTCTGGTGACTCAACGACAGCCTATCATCTCCCTGCATTTTTCTCGTGCCCCGTTCGTCTCTCCTCTGCTCCTCACTCTCCCCATCTCTCCTACCTCCATCCACTCTCCCCCTCCCGTCACCTACCCCCTTATCTCCCGGTCCTCTTAGCTACTTCCGCTCTCTAGATAGATAGATAAAGAGGTAGACAGACATACAACTAGAAAGACAGACATAGAAGAAAGATAGATAGACAGACAGACAGACAACTAGCAAGATACAGAAAAATAGACTGGTAAATAATGAAGGGTTCTGCTGTAGAAGGTGAGACGCAGAGGGGTGAAGGAGGCACTGAAAACCCAGCTATCACCCACACTCTCCTGTACCAAGACAGCCAGCTAGTGTAGAGAAAATGTGGAGAAACAAAGTATAAAGGAGCGTTTTACTTTAACATTCACCTTCAGAACAACACTTTGACGAGTCCTTTGAAAACCAACATGCCAAAGAGAACCAGGTCCACTTCTTTCTCTGAGGACCCGAATACCTCACCGCCCTCGTCCTCTTCCACGACCATCTCCCCCCCGATGTGGCCCATGAGGTCAGAGGATGAGGGGTATATGGTTTTCTTCCAGAGGCGGGACGACTGGGCCGAGTGGCGACCTACGCGGGTCTGGTACGTCTCCTCCGAGGGCGTGCAGGCGCTGGTGGGGCAGTGGAGTAACGCAGTGAAGTGGCCGCCCAATGGAGTGGCCTGGTGGATCAGTCTCCTTTCCTCGTCCAGCGGCGTGATGGGCGATCGGACTCCCTCACATGAAGACTCGATTCCTTTAACTTCGGATTCAGTTCCCCAAAATTCGGATTCGAATCCTCAAAATTCGGATTCGATTCCCTCTAACTCGGACTCGTCCCCCTTAAACGCAAACTCGACTCCCTTAAATTCGGATTCGGTGTCCTTTGACTCTGACTCGATTCACTTAACCTCAGACTCGACTCCTTTAAAACTGTTCTCAATCCCCTTTAGCCTGAACCTGAGGCTGTGTAGGGAAGAGGACAGCGTCATCATAGTGCGCTCAGAAGATGATGATGAGGAGCCACCGAAGAAGAGGCCCCGCTACTCATAAAGGTGAATGAGTGGACAGGTGAACAGAATAGCACAGGTGGGTGGAACAGGTGGACAGGACAGGTGGATAGGACAGGTGAACAGAACAGAACAGAAGGATAGAACAGGTGCATAGGTCAAGAAAATGATACAAGTGGATTAAATAGGACAAGTGGATAGAATAAGTTAGGTTAATAGGACAGGTGAACAGGTGTGAGCGTCCATTAGGTCCCCTCAGGTACAGATAATTACAGGTTTTGCTTACACTTCTTTCTTCCATCTCCGTTTCTCTATCTGTATTTTAATTAAGTTTTGTAATATCATCTCGTAAGGAAAGTTTGTATTTTACTTCATGAGCATAAAAACTACTTCTTATTTCACTTAATTTCTTATTGATGAGAATTTTAATTGTTGTTTTATCATTATAGATAGGAACATTAATTTACAGGAGGAAAAGAAGGAGGAAGAGGGCTAATGAGAAGATGAGAAAAGGAAGAAAGGGCAATGAGGAAGAGAGGATATTTGGGATGTGAGAGCGAAAATGGTAGAAGAGAGAAGCGAGAAAAACTGATGAGAAGGGAAGTGATGGAAGGGGAAGATGTGATTGGGAAGAGGGAAAGGAGGGGTAAAGGGGGAGAGGGGAGTCGGGAGGGAGAAAGCCTTATGAGGGAGGTGAGGGGAAGTGGAAGGAAGGAAATGTGAGAGAGATTGAGGGAGAGAGGAAGAGAAAGAAGAGAAGGAAGTGGAGTTGCGTGGAGTCATTTCCTTCACTTCCACACACACACACACACACACACACACACACAGACAGGGAAAGTCCTCATGTTTTTATTACTTCTTCCCTCATTACTGTTATCGAGGAGGTGAGAAGGGAAGGAAGAGGGGACAGTAGAGAAAGGGGAGGAAAAGAGGGGAAGGGAGGGGAGATAGCAAAAGGGAGAGGGAAGGAAGAAGGGTGAGTGTTAAGGTTTAGTGGTGAAAGTAGTAGTAGTAGTAGTAGTAGTAGTAGTAGTAGTAGTAGGAGGAGGAGGAGGAGGAGGAGGAAGAGGATCATTTCAACATCAGGTTTCATCTCATTTTACCTTGTCTATATCCTCCTCCTCCTTCTCCTCCTCCTCCTCCTGCTCCTGCTCCTCCTCCTCCACCTCTTCCTCATATTCCTTCTCTTCAGTGTCAGCGCGAGTCTTTTTACATTCCACCTAACCACCAATCCTCCTCCTCCTCCTCCTCCTCCTCCTCCTCCTCCTCGCAGCATCTCTGTACAAACGTCAGCAGTCTAGATAATATGCAAACTTCCCTGACTCCAATTTGTCTTAACTTTGTCCATTTGTCCGTCAGTTTCCTGCGGCTGCCTCCTCCTCCTCCTCCTCCTCCTCTCTCTCTCTCTCTCTCTCTCTCTCTCTCTCTCTCTCTCTCTCTCTCTGCCACTCAATTTCTTGCTTCTACCTACCGACCGCATGGGAGGGTGAAAGAGAGGGTTGGAATTCTCTCTCTCTCTCTCTCTCTCTCTCTCTCTCTCTCTCTCTCTCTCTCTCTCTCTCTCTCTCTCTCTCCTTCCACCACCTGTATCTCCCTCCCTTCCCTCCTTCCCATCAATCTTCATTCCATCTCTCCTCTCTCCTCTCTCCTCCTCCTCCATCCCTTCCTCCTCCTCCTCCTCCTCCTCCTCCTCCTCCTATCATTCTCCTTGTTCTTCTTTTCAGAGCAATAAGGGGTAGTTTCCCTTTTCCCTTCTTTTCCCCTTCTGCCCTTTGCTTAGTAACTTAAGGAGGGATGAGTTGAGGGAACAGGATGCCAAAAATTAAGGGGAATTTAAAGGGAATTAAGGAGTGAGGGGAAAATTGTTCGAAATATGTAAATGGAAAGGAGTGAGGGGAATGAGAGGGGAGTGAGAGGGGAGTGAGGGGAGGTAGTAGAGGTTTGGAATCGACAAACACAGAGCCGCCCACACCACAAATGTCATGGGAGAGGGGAGTGAGAGGGGAAGAGAGAGGGGAAAGGGGAAGGAGAGGGGAATGACCAGGAGATATATAACTCCATAGTGCTGTTCCCCTCTCCCCTCTCCCCTCTCCCTCCTGCTCCCGTCTTTTCCTCCTCTCTTCTTTCTTCTCCCTTTGCTCTTCCCCTCACCCAAATCTTTCCCCTCGCCTTCACCTCTTCGTGTGTGTGTGTGTGTGTGTGTGTGTGTGTGTGTGTGTGTGTGTGTGTGTGTGTGTGTGTGTGTGTGTGTGTGTGCTTGAACCAAACACCTACACGTCTTAATTTTTTTCCTATCCCAGTAACTAATAAATGCATCTGACCTTTCCCCACATTTTTCCCCTCATCTCCTCCCCTCACCCCATCACCAAGCTTTTTCCTCTTTCTCATTATTAAGACATGCCAACAATACCGTCAAAATTCCCCCACTTCCTCCTCCCCACTTACCATCATTCCTCTTTCCCTCTTTCATCTTCCTCCCCCCTTCTCTCTCTCTCTCTCTCTCTCTCTCTCTCTCTCTCTCTCTCTCTCTCTCTCTCTCTCTCCCCTCGCCAGCATTGTCCCGGGGAGCTTGAGACACTCCAGGCGCCTAGTTAAGGAGAGAGAACAGGTGAGTTATGAGTGAGGGGAGAGGTGAGGGGAGAGGGAGAGGGGAGACAGAGGGGAATAGGTAAGAAGGACGACAGGGAGAGAGAGGGGAAGGAAAGGATAAGAGGCAATAAAGAGATGATTATGATGATGGCAAAACCAGGTGAGAAAATAAGGGGAAAGTGAGGGGAATTGAGAGTATGAGGGGGAAATATGAAAGTGAATTGAAGGTGATGGAAAAATAAAGTTAAAATAAAAGGAAACAAGGAAAAAAGAGGGAAATTTAACAAAGAAAGGGGAAAAGGAGAAATGTAAAAAAAAAGTTACAGAAAAGATGGTGAGAAGGAAAGTGAGGGGAAAAAAGAAGATGGGCGAGGAAAAATGAGAGGGGGAAAAAGATGAGAGGACAAATGAGAGAGGAAACTGAGAGGAAAATTATGATATGTAGTAATAAACGTGGAGGGAAAGTTTTATATTATATCCTCTCTCTCTCTCTCTCTCTCTCTCTCTCTCTCTCTCTCTCTCTCTCTCTCCATAGGGTAAGTAGAAAACTGCTCCTTCCCTCACTTTTACCTCCATCTTTCTCGACTAAATCCCTCCTGATTCCCTCCTTTCCTCCTTCCCTCTTCCTAACTCTTTCTCAGCACCTCCTCATCCCTCCCTTCCTCCTCTTCCTCCCTCTCTTCCTCTCCTTCTCTACCTGCCTCTTCTCCCTCTCTTCACGATTACTACTATAATCCCCTCTTCTCTCTCTCTCTCTCTCTCTCTCTCTCTCTCTCTCTCTCTCTCTCTCTGTGGAAGAAAAGGAATGAAAAGAGCAAAAAAGTAAACAAAGGAACAGAAATTAAAGAAACGAAGAAATACAAAGGAAAAATCAGAGAGAGAGAGAGAGAGAGAGAGAGAGAGAGAGAGAGAGAAGGTATAAGAACATAAGAACATAAGAAATAAGGGAAGCTGCAAGAAGCGACCAGGCTTACACGTGGCAGTCCCTGTATGAAACACACCTACCTATTTCCATCTGTTATCCCCATCCATAAACTTGTCTAATCTTCTCTTAAAGCTCTCTAGTGTCCTAGCACTAACAACATGATTACTGAGTCCGTTCCACTCATCTACCACTCTATTTGAGCACCAATTTTTTCCTATCTCCTTCCTAAACCTAAATTTTTCAAGCTTGAACCCGTTATTTCTTGTTCTACCCTGGTTGCTGATCCTAAGAATTTTGCTTACATCTCCCTTGTTAAAACCCTTATACCACTTAAAGACTTCTATCAGGTCCCCTCTTAACCTACGTCTCTCTAAAGAATGTAAATTTAACAGCTTCAACCTCGCCTCGTAAGGAATACTCCTCATCCCCTGTATCCTTTTAGTCATTCTCCTCTGTACTGATTCTAATAGACCTATATCTTTCCTGTAATGTAGGGACCAGAACTGCACAGCGTAGTCTAGATGAGGTCTGACCAGCGCCAAGTATAACTTTAATATTACTCCCGGCCTTCTACTTTTAACACTCCTAAAAATGAATCCTAGTACCCTATTTGCCTTGTTTCTGGCTTCTATGCATTGTTTCCCTAGACGGAGTTCAGAGCTAACTATAACTCCTAAATCTTTCTCGTACCCTGTACCTACCAGAGTTTGGTTGTCTAATGTGTACCTATTGTGTGGGTTTCCTCTACCTACGCTAAGCACTTTGCATTTATTGATATTAAATTGCATTTGCCATCTATCCGTCCATGTGTGCTGCAATGTTAGGATCCCATCACAATATATGCTCTGACAAATATTTGGTGTCACCGAAAACTTTGACGCTGAATGAACATCTTCTTTAGTATTTAAATACAGAAAATATTTCACGTTGAAAGGCACCAGTCTGGGAGGGAAGGGAGAGAGAGAGTGAGAGAGGAAGAGAAGGAGGGAGGTATTGAGGGAGGACAGTGTGACAAGCTGTGACAAGACAGGACTACCAACCCTTCCTACGTCTGTCACCGCCTGTGCATTTCTAGTATCTCTTTCTATACCTAACGCTCTCTCCTTTTCAATGGCCATGATGGAAGTTCTACAAGGCAGCATCAAACTCCTGACAGTCCTTCATACATCTGTCACCACTTGTGCGTACATTTCTCTACCTATAACGCTATCTCCTACACCTCTCCCAGTTGGATAGCCACGATGGGGAATTCTACAAGGCAGCATGAACTTCATGAAGGTACAAAAACAAGGGATTATCATTACTATAACAGGCCCAGATAATTTACAGTAAAGCCAGCTATTAGCAAATGTCTAATGGTTTCTTTACAGTGTGGTTTGCCAGTGGGTTAGAAACAATTAATTTAACGATTTGTCACCTCAACTCACACCATAGCTGCCATTTTCTTAGCGTGATGTTTTCTTGTTTTTGTTTTCATAAAAGTTTCTATGTGGAATAACTCAGCCCAGTGGATACACGTAGCACCTCGTTACGTTTTCTGAGACAAAATGTGGTATGCAGGAAAAAGAAATGTGTGGTTTCAGTGCTTGGTTTATTTTATTTCTGTGGAGTGTAGGTTTGATATCGTCGTGCAACATGCGATGAAACCAGTGTTCAGTTTGAGTGCGGTTGAAAATTGTTATGCAAACACTGTTTATTTAGTGTCAGTGTACGTCGCTCTCTCTCTCTCTCTCTCTCTCTCTCTCTCTGCTAGCAGATATTTCCCATCTATATAATCAGGAATTAACAGAGGAACGGAAAAACACCCGATGGAGAGAGAGAGAGAGAGAGAGAGAGAGAGAGAGAGAGAGAGAGAGAGAGAGAGAGAGAGAGAGAGAGAGAGAGAGAGAGAGAGACGAATTTACTTTAACGTAGCTTCATTTCCGTCATAATATCATTACCTTCGTTATCAAAAAAAATTTTATCTTGTCTTGACAACTCTGAGATGTATGCTTGACACTGTGTGTGTGTGTGTGTGTGTGTGTGTGTGTGTGTCTGTGTGTGTGTTCTGGATCTGTGTGTACTTTGGAATAATGTTTGGTGTTAGGTATTGAAAGCTTTGACGTGGTAGATGACAGATGACTTTTGTTTGAGTTAATTCGTGCAGACATTGTGCTTCCAAGCCTAGGACGAGCGTGTGTGGGAGTAGGAGGGTAGGAGGGAAAGGGGAAGGGTAGGACGGGGGATCATAGTGGAGCAAAGGACTAGACAGGACATATATATATATATATATATATATATATATATATATATATATATATATATATATATATATATATATATATATATATATATATATATATATATATATATATATATATATATATATATGTGTGTGTGTGTGTGTGTGTGTGTGTGTTTTGGGTCAGTTTCATGTTTCAATATATATACTTTTGACACTGCCATATGAATGTATGTATGTATGTATATGTATGTATTGCATGTATGTATATCCTTTATCTGTAATCATACATTTACAGATAAACGTTCACCTTCCGCAGGTATGTCGTGGTGGAAGAGTTGGTAGCCCTGCACATGTCCATCCGAGAATTACGTCACAGGTGGGCACAAGCCGCAGTCATTCGCCGGCGCCTCCCTGCAGTCTCAGGTAGCAGCGGCGATGCGTAGTGCTGTTGCTTTGTACTGAGTGAGCGTGAATGAACCCTCGTGACGATGTATGGTGATGGACGTGTGGGCCTTTACGTTGTGGAAACAGAAGGTGAGATTTGTCTTGATTTCCACCGTAGTATGAGTTAAATTGAGGTGAAGGAGTGAGAACTATGCGGGTAGTTAGTGGGTAGGCTTGTTTGGTAACGTCTTGTCTGGACTCTTGAAGCTCTCTGGGAGTTGTAATTAATGTTAATGTTTTGTTGCTTATTAAACTTAATGATCCCAGAGGCAATATCGTACATGTGCAAGGTAGGTGTGATTGCAGGGAGTGGTGTTACGTTGGAAGTAGGGGGCAGGAAGAAAACCCACACGCACGCTCTCTAGCTGTATTTCACGAAGGCGAGTAAACAGCAATACATATAGGAAATATAGGCGGACAGGCGTACTGGTGGAAGTAGGCAGGCAGGGGCATGAGAGGTCAGGCGCGCAACTGCTCTCTGGCTTCCCTGTTTCGGCAGGTTCGTAAATCACCTCGCACACCCTCGCTTCCCCACCTCCACGTGAATCCACTCATTACATACATGCTTATCAAGCAATTACAACGTCACTGAGTACAAATCGGGCATAGTATTCTGATCGTTACAGTGGGAAAACAGTGGTGGTGGTGACTATCGGAAGAGCGAAATGACGGAACAAGCGGTAGCGGACAGGAGTACCAACCTTTGCGATACATCTGTGCTCTGCTTCCATTTTCTATTTCGTATATTCTATTTCAGTGTGTCTCAAACGATGTTCTGCCGTACCACTCACTACTGTATTTAGTCGTTTCATTCATTTTGTTGTTCAGAGTGAAGAAGATTGTAAAAATGTACTTTTAAGGCATTACAATATTTGCCAGCGCTGAATCGTATTTCGGATATGTTGGCACCCTTAAATGTCGATGCAAATATAACACGTAGGTAATAAGACTAATGGAATTCTGCCATAAGTACTGCTTATTTGCTATGTGTGAAGTGACAGAAGCACGTGCAAATCTTATTCTGAATCTCTACTTTCGAAGTAAAAGATACGTGTTCATGCTGATTAAAGTGGGAGAGAGGAAAGGGAGAAGGATAGAAGGATCTCGTCTCCTCGACTTTTAAAGCTCCCTCCCTCTGGCTCGTTACTTTGTGGTGTTTATTCGATGTTTGTTCAGCTTAACTGTTCCATTGGCATTATCTGTTAAGTAAGGAAGATACTATAGCAGTGGTGTAGTACTGATTGATCTGATGGTGGTTATCTATGCTGGTGGAGAACCAGCTGCGCAGTAACTGTTCCCCTCAACAAGTCTCATTTTAGCGTAAATCAGATTATGTCACGATTGCGTTGTTGATGAATGGATTTCCGCACTCTCTTCGCCTCTTATTTTCCATTCCATTTCGACAGTACCTTTTGTAGAGGACGGTGATGTCTCGGGGTGTGTTGGCAGCGGTGCGCGTCGCCATCATGGCTGACGTCATCAAGTCTGCTGGGGAGAAAAATAATGCTGCTTCGCTGTTTTTTTTTTTTTATTCCACTAACTTATTACTTATTATTTGTGGAAATATAAATTATTTATGTGGAAATAGAAGTGGAAAGAGAGAGAGAGAGAGAGAGAGAGAGAGAGAGAGAGAGAGAGAGAGAGAGAGAGAGAGAGAGAGAGAGAGAGAGAGTGTGTGTGTGAGTGTGTGTGTGTGTGTGTACTATCCTCAACCGTATCAAATACTCTGTTCAGTAATCCACCTACATTATCCTGAATCCCCCGCCACACATTACTGTACACACAAGTTCAATTTTCTCTTAATGGAGTGGAGTGAGAGTAAACAGTGAGGTGGAACTTGTAACGTGGCCTTGCTGGGTAGTGGACAGTGGACACCCTGCTGAGTGGCGCTTGATGGGGTGACTGTCTCTCTCTCTCTCTCTCTCTCTCTCTCTCTCTCTCTCTCTCTCTCTCTCTCTCTCTCTCTCTCTCTCTCTCTCATATTTATATTAGAAGAATCCAACTTTGGGAATGAGAATAGTTCGTTATTTTTTTTTCGTGTTTCTAGTATTTTATTTATGTGGATTTTACTTGAGTTAATTTAATGTCGCTTTGGTCATCTATTTGTGGAAATTTATTTTGTGAAAGTGTGAGGAAGAAGAACAAGCTTATTAATTTAAGAAGGATATTGAAAGCCAGTCATTCTTCCCCTTTCGTGTGATTTTGATATACTTAATCCTCATAACGACTTGCTTATATTGGAGGTTCAGCCTTGCATCATAAGCTTGGAAAGATCAATTATGCAAAGGAGGGAGAGGAATATAATATTAGTTTGGATGCTAGCAGCGACTGATTGTCTTTACCTAATCCTTGTAATTTCAACACTTGGTGATGTTGATATTGGTATGATGTCTTCATTGAATCTTACAGGAGGTCAGAAGTGCTTGCAATGGGATATGACTAGGAAATCTTACAGTATTAAAGTGGTATATTTTTTAATGCTTTCTCAAAATACACTTGTTTTACAGAGAACAAGAATGGTGCCTCATATTTTTTAGAACACTTGCGTCAAGGTGATCACGATTAGTACCTTTCAGAGAAGAACAGGAAACAGGGAAAGTAGTTTGGAAGTTACGTATAGTTTGGATGGTGTTGACAATAGTAGCTATACGTGATGCAGAAAGGCAGGACATTTTTTACGGATATGGTGATAATAGGGAATGGGAGAAACGAGGTCACGTGGGTCATTTTGGAAAGTGGAAAGTAGGTCAAATAAGACAAAGATTCTAGAAAACGGCAGACATTGAAAAAAAAATGAAAATATTGGCCAGAGTATTCATCTGCTGCTGCTGCGGTACTAAAAAAAAAAATGAAAAGCAAAGTTGAGCTTGTTATCGTCACACAAGAGCAGAGGGCTCCAGGACGAGACCTTGTGTTTGTAAGAGTTAAGAAATATAAGTGATCTTCGTAATTAATTCAGTGAGGGTCGTTAGTCTGCCAAAACATGCGGGAGTGAGCACCTGATTAGCCTTGGTAATACGATGATTGGCTGCCGAATAACTCGCCTGTTTAATTCATTCCGTTCGTGCCGCCATCACCACGTGTAGTGCACATGTGGGGAGTCCTGGTGCACTAATTACCATGAGAGAGAGAGAGAGAGAGAGAGAGAGAGAGAGAGAGAGAGAGAGAGAGAGAGAGAGAGAGAGAGAGAGAGCAAGCTGTTATTATTATACTCGGAAGCTTAAATATCCTAGTGTAGAGGGGTACTGACCTTCTGTGATTGCCTTTTTAGCGTGCCTCAGCATCAGTGTTTGGTGGTCCCAGCCACCGGCAGTGTGTTGAGACTTAAAAGTGTCCAGGTAACGATGAATTATTTATGGGTCAATATTAAAAAAAAACTTTTTTTATTTGCTTTTCATTCTCTTAGTTGAGGGGCGGGGAACACTTAATGGGTGGATGACCACCATCAGGGCCGCCATTCCACCGCATTCATGGCCACCCTACCCGCGCTCATCCAGTCACGTCCCCTTAGTGCAGCGCCCCTCATCTGTATGTATGCTGAAGAGACACGGAAAAATGAACACTCGTGTCTCTGTGAAATATTGTGCGCCATAAAGTCTCTTGTCCTCAACGGCTTTTTTTTTTATTCCTTCTTATAATAATTATAGAAGAGTCCTCTTGCCACACATAAAACTGGGTATTCATGTATATTGTTACGGTAGGATCAGGAACGTGGAAATAAGGATATTTAACTCTGTGTGAAGTGTTGTGCTGACTAAAGTAGTGTGTAGTGCCTCATCAGATAGCAAGACAGTGTTGGAATGCTTCAGGGAGATAAGGGGAGGGGGGCGACAGGGATCCAGTATGGAGGAGGAGAGTATTAGGAACCGGAGCCAATGCAAACTTGTTATAGTCACCCTGGAGTGGATTCCAAGGAACGGCTGGTGGACTAAATAAAATTAATTCATATAAGACATAGCCATTGGGTTTTTTTTCATGTTGGGAAGGATATTCACTACGATTACCGTATAAAACTGCAACACTTTTTTGTTTTTATCTTGCTACCAAAGCTGTCATTTGTTTACTGACTTACATAACACACTGTTGTTCAACTCTAGACTTTTAATTTTATTTATTTATTTTTTTTCATTTTGTCGCTATGATTAAGTGGTTAAATTACGATTTGTTATTAAGGTACAAATGTATATTTGTTACTTCATCACCTGAGTGTGGAGTACAGGTGCATCACAACACCTCCCCACCTGTCACAGTACTTAACACAGGCATGTCTTCCACTAACCACAACCAAAAAAAGAAAAAGAAATAAGTAGATAAATAAAATGAATAAAAAAAGAGGAAGAAAAACGAACCAATCAATTGAAGCAGCCAGAGGCATTCGTGGAGACACAAGACACAGCGCAGTCTGACCCTGACCATTGTCACGCGAACAAAACTGGTGCATTTTTTACTTCAGTTTGAACTGCACCGAATGTGACATGTGGACAAGGACGGCCAGGGAGAACGTGTCCCCACTGAATCTGACTTGGATGAGGACGCACAACATTATCAAACATTTCTACGTCTTACCGCAACATTTCACAGGCTGTAGTAATAGTCATTGTAGTTTTCTAGGTCTTTATTGGGATTTTAATTATTATTTATTGGGATTTAATTATTATTTAACCCAAACTAATTATCAGTGTGGCCTTTGATAACAGGTCTGTGATTAAGCTTGTTCACTGCTTATGACACACAGCTTTGTATGATGAACTACTCTCTCATTTCCTTCCCTTCATTACATAATGGAAAAAAAAAATTCTTCTACTGTAATTTGCTGTCTTGTACATACGTATGTGATTATTAAAATTGTGTGCAGTACTTTGTGTTGCAAAGTTTAGCGCATTACAGTGAAAAAAAAAAAGATCTATTGTCTTTATCGTAGATGCCTGTTATAGTTACATACAGTGCTTTTTAGCGTGTCATAAACTGCAGCATTAACACAGTAAAATAGCCAAAGAAAGACTCTCATAAATCACAAACACGAAGCAGCATGTACGACACACGTTCCCCCTTGCTCGTGCCGTGTCAGTGTGTGCATGTGATGGCGCGATGCATCGCCCACCAACCTGGACGCCACAGCCTCCTATATTTTTCATTACTGGCGCGTAGAGTGCGGGATAACTCACAGCTTGCCAGGGGGAGATTGATGGCACCTGTATACAAGGTGGAAGATTATTTATACGCGTGGTATATTGACAGAGCGAATTTGTAGGTGGCGTGTTTAGTAGGTAGAGAGAGAGAGAGAGAGAGAGAGAGAGAGAGAGAGAGAGAGAGAGAGAGAGAGAGAGAGAGAGAGAGAGAGAGAGATTAAATGAATGATACTTTGACACAACTACAAGATATGTTATCATTACCGCAGAGAGAGAGAGAGAGAGAGAGAGAGAGAGAGAGAGAGAGAGAGAGCCCCTGGGGAGCTGCACCAGCCCAGGTGCAGAACGTAGCACCATCAAAGACAGTTTCTGAACACATATACATTGGCTGGTAGAACGAGTTTGTTACCGTGCAGCCAAGTGTTGAGGGCTGGACCAAGCAGCCAGTTCAACACTGCAGTGAATGTGTGGTCTGTCAAACAGACAGACAGAGAGAGACTTTCAGATAGAAGGCATTAACGATGACTTCTTTAGCCTAAATTGTTGTAGTGAGAATATGTAAAGTATATGTACAGCAACTCTGTAGAACACATATCATGTAGATTTGTATAAATAAAAAGAGAGAGAGAGAGAGAGAGAGAGAGAGGAGAGAGAGAGAGCGAGAGAGAGAGAGAGAGAGAGAGAGAGAGAGAGAGGGTAATTCACACTCATACTAAATGGAACGAATAAATTTTCAGTATTCATAAACGTTGGTTGTTTTAGGAATAATTTCGTTGGCCAGTGGTTGTTATGTTTTCAGTTAATTCCCTCACCGTCAGTCACGTTCGCGCCAGTGCTCCACTCAGAACACTTGTCCCTCTGTGTGTTCCCGGGGCGACAGTTGTTGGGTAGAGGGACGTGAGAAGACACGGGATTTCTCTTGCACGTTGAAAGCTTGCCTGATTTCAAGGACGGGGGATGGTAACATGAACTTGAATATTGCTTGTCCAGTAAATGGCATTAAATCTTACGTTCATTGTTCTTTGGGCCGTACTAAAAACATAGATATATATTCCTATAAAAGTAAAAGAGAAAAAAGTATCAATGGTAACGATAAAACAAAATTCTAATGACAAAAGAAAAAATGAAAATAACTGTCCTATGAAGGGTAATTGAAGGCTTCAGTTAATTAGTTAATTTTCATACGAATAATAACGAACACTTAAACATTTTTATACTATGAAAAAAAAAAAAGTCAAACTGAAAATTCATTGGCCTTTCGTTAATATGTCAAGTAAATTAGCCGGTTAATGAAAATATGATCGAGACAAAATACTTGAGCTCGAATACTGGATTGCACTTGACGTGTCCATTATTTACCTGTGTTGCACCTCTAATAAATATAAAATCTTCAGGTAAAATAATATAACCATTTCTATGCCGTACATGTCAGAGAGAGAGAGAGAGAGAGAGAGAGAGAGAGAGTCCTTATATCAGGGTACAATCAAGTAAGGAAGTGACCGCGACCCAACCTGGCAAAAAAAAAAAAAAAATGTAAATGAACACACCTGATAAGATGCTTGACCCACTGTCACTCAAGACACGGCGGAAAAAAAAAGAGGAAAACCCAACAATTTTCCAACAATACAGTGATTTTCCTTCATCGCTGTAGGGTTGGGTGAATGCCACTTCCTGATTTCGGCTTGACGAAATCATATCATACCTGGAGGAGAGAGAGAGAGAGAGAGAGAGAGAGAGAGAGAGAGAGAGAGAGAGAGAGAGAGAGAGAGAGAGAGAGAGAGAGAGAGAGAGAGAGAGAGAGAGAGAGAGAGAGAGAAATGAATAAAAATGGCATCGGAAGAAAGAAATAATCAGAGGAAAAGACAAGGGTGTTAAAGGAAAGAGAGGGAGAATCAGAGGAAAAGACAAGGGTGTTAAAGGAAAGAGAGAGAGAGAGAGAGAGAGAGAGAGAGAGAGAGAGAGAGAGAGAGAGAGAGAGAGAGAGAGAGAGAGAGAGAGAGAGAGAGAGAGAGAGAGAGAGAGAGAGAGAGAGAATGTGTGTGTGTGTGTGTGTGTGGACAGACGTAGCTTCATATGTGCATTGTGTTTACCAGTAGCTGCTCACACATTTATTATAAGTCCGTGTTAATAAGGAAGCTCTGAGACACACGGCCTTTCATCACGAGTCATTAGCCAGTCCCTCGCTGAAGTGGGCTTTATCTAGGCGTGTGATGCATGTGACACTCAGCTCTTCAGTCACAAGTTGACGGTGTTCTTTTGGGAGCACTGAATGATTATTTAATGTCTAAGTCCATTATGCTTTGCTCTTCTGTTGGACCGGTTGACTGTTGAATGTCTAAGCTGAAGTTATTTTCGCCGATGCTCGCTGGATGGACTTTGTTGTATTGGGACCATAATATCTGCTGAGTGTCGGCACAGTATTTTGATCTTGTGTGATTAGGTTACCTTCGTTATGCTAATGGTCGCATTCTTCCTGTGGTTCAGTTTGTCTTTGCTGTGTGGTGCTGGTGGCGATGGTGGTTTCTGTCACAATTACCAACATTTTCTTCGCTTGGCCGGAGTGTCGTCTCCAAATCAAGCATGCCATCACCACTATTTAGCGATGTCAGGTTGTTTTAATATTAACTTCGTCTGACATTTTCTTACAAATTTACTATTCTCAGTAAGTGGCGTCTTGCCTCAGCTGTGCCTCCGTACTGGCAGGGTGGCAGCGTGCTGACGAGTCCAAATGATTTACACAGATTTTCGAAGATTTTTTTTTCTCTTGAACTTTACCACGTTTGTTCTTGAGTTCGTGTGTGTGCGTCCTTGAAAGTAAATTCGTATTTCGTGGCCTGTGGTATTACTTTGCAATACATGACCCAACCGATGTAAAAAATCAATCGGTGTATCAATAAATCTAGCTATCTACGTTTACTGTGAGGTACGACAACCTGCCCCACGCGTTGCGGCCACCCAGGAACAAGTGCTTCGATAGTGAGCAGTGCAATGTATCGTATGCTTGCAGTTATAGGGAGAGACTACAGTTATTTAAAAACTGAACCAAAGCAATCGTGAACAAGTGAGTGAAAGGTCGCTCCGCCATCTCCACAGAGCCGGTCGTGCAGTTGTGTGTGAATGTTATAAACAAGTGTGAAAGCTGCTGCAGTGAAGCTCCCAGCACTGTCCGTCAAGCCCCAGCAAACATTATGGCGTGGAAAGCGAGCGTTGGGTCTACACTTTCCAATCCCGCGCGTGACCGTCAAGTAATCTGTCCACTGACACACCGCGCCGACACGCTGCTTACCATGACGCCCTACACACCTTGACACGCTGCACATGACACACAGCATGTTGCGTCTGGCGCAGTGATGAGACCTTTCCCACTCTGAATAACTTCAGGGGGGTTGTTATCGCAATAGTAAAATGCAGCTGCAGGGTTTTTGTTCTCGGCAGTGAACAGCGTTAGGCGGCTTGCTCTGCGAATTGGCAAAACTTCCTGTCCGCACGACTGTCACGAGGCACGCAGGTCTGGTGCAGTGCTCCTTGGCTGTAGTGGTGGCGTCGTCTTGATGCGTCTCGGGCTGTGAAGGCTGCAGGAGTGAAACCTGTGTGTCTGATCTGGGTCTGAGCTGCTCCACCTGCCGTACTGACGCTTCGGTTGCCACGGCGTACCCTCTGGCTTACAGGAAAAGGGTCTGGTACAGGTTTAAAATATAATGTGGAAAGACAGCAATGAAAGCAGTAAGTGGGATTAAATCAGTCAAACTCTCTAGTGCTTGAGGTTTTATTTCTGTTCAATAAAACCGTCGCGAAAAGGTTTATGTGACTAGAAAAAAAAAAAAAAAACATGGGAAAGAAAGAGATAAGATTATGTTGAAATAAAAAAAAAAAAATGGTGAGGTGCTTCAAGGGAATATTGAACTCTTCTCACACCTCAAAAAAAAAAAAACACTCGCATCTAGGAAAACCAATGTAGTGAATAAAGAGGAGAAAAAAAAACCCATGAAATTAATAAGAATCAGAACCATTAAACTGTGGATGAAAAAGAAGGAACATCCAGAGAGAGAGAGAGAGAGAGAGAGAGAGAGAGAGGGAGAAAGAGAGAGAGAGAGAGAGAGAGAGAGAGAGAGAGAGAGAGAGAGAGAGAGAGAGAGAGAGAGAGAGAGAGAGAGACGCCAGTAGACCTGAAAAAAAGATATGGAATGCCATGCAAAGGGAGGGGTAAGGGAAGTGAAAAAGAACGACAGAGAGAGAGAGAGAGAGAGAGGAGAGAGAGAGAGAGAGAGAGAGAGGAGAGAGAGAGAGAGAGAGAGAGAGAGAGAGAGAGATGATGATGAAGAGAGTGATGAAAAGAGATCAAAGAGGACTGAAGAGACGAGATTTTTTGCCATGCAGTTGAAGAGAAGAGTTGAGGTGACAAGAGGAGGATGAGGAGGAGGAGGAGGAGGAGAAGAGTAGAATGTCTATTGCCCCTTCGTCAGGTAATTCCCGTCGCGGCGTCAGTGGCAACGGATGTGACTTTTCTGGTGTTTTTTTTCTTTTTTTTCAATTTTTTCAACTAATTTCATCGGTTGGGACGTGCAGGTGTGAGGAAGAGGGAGTGTGGTGTGTGGGAAAGGCAAGGAGGCGGGCAGGTGTGAGGCATGATGTACTGTTAGGTAGGACAGGATACGGTGCGTGTGGGGGATCTTGTTAACTCTTTTGTATAAAACTGAGATGGAATAACAGTTGTCTCGTTAGGAAAAAAAAATATTAAATTAATGTAGCAGTGTGGTAAAGCCCACTCACTTTTAATGTATTGCTGTCCTTCATCCCATATTTCCCTCTCTATATAGTGTTCTTCTTTACTTCCCCCACTCTTTTCTTTCCGTTCCGTTCCGTTGTCTCGTTTGTTCGTGATGCGTCAAGATAACAATACCATATGCTTTGTTTAATGTAAGCTTATTTCAGTGTGAGACTTGAGTTTGTTTCCTAATGTTACCAGCTCTCTCTCTCTCTCTCTCTCTCTCTCTCTCTCTCTCTCTCTCTCTCTCTCTGTGTCTTCACACTCGTTGGCAGTTGAAAAGGGACGCTGGAATCGGCGAGGAAGGGGTCGTCTTCCCTTGGAGGAAAGATTGTGTTCATGTGGTATGATTCAAACGGAGATACATGTTCTTGAAAATTGTCCTATTTCCAGTCACGTTAGAGAAAGAAATAATGTAACGACAGTTAGTAATTTATTTGTTGATAGATCTGATTATATAAATGTTTGTAGAATTGTACATGAAGTATTGTCTATATATTAATGTTGGATATGTGTTTGCTTTAAAAAAAAAAAGGTTTGTTTGGATAAATTCTTGTTTTTTTTTTATATATATATATATAAACGTATAGGATTACAATTTAGTTTTTAGGCATGTCTTTTATGGGTTTTGAATATTTTCAATGAATTTCTTGTCTAATTATTTACATTCCGCTGTTTTATTTTTATAATGTGTCTTGTTTTTATTTGGTTGCTATGTCAGGTTTTTATGAGTTTGTGTTTTGATTTTATGCAACAGATTTTATTTTCGATGATATATTTTCAGTATCGTAGTTGCAAAAGTTTCCTCTGTATATTTGTAATTTGGACTATTTTTTTTAATGTGTTTATTGGTGTGTACTTCCCTGTGGTCAATAAATCAATCAATCAATCAATCAGTCTCTCTCTCTCTCTCTCTCTCTCTCTCTCTCTCTCTCTCTCTCTCTCTCTCTCTCTCTCTCTCTCTCTCTCTCTCTCTCTCTCTCTTTGATGCCTTCTGATGTTACGTATTAACAGCTTCACAATCGCAGCTGCTCGGTACATTTCTAATAATCCCAGTGCTATTAAGAAGATGAAGTGTGTGATACTGAAGCTCTTGGCTGTGCTCCCTAGTGATGATCCAGTAATTTTAATAGAAACCCTTCATTCGTGTAACATTATCGATTAAAGCAGTGAAGTGGTGCAGCGGAGAAAGGACAGGTACGTGCGCGTATTATGATAAAGCGCACGGCTGGCTGGGTAGAGCTGTCTGGTGGTTGTGGTGGTGTAGGGTGCCACTCGAGTGTAGTGCTATGTGGTGTGGTGACGTGTGGTGCGGTGTTTCCGTGTTGATTCCTGGTGTGACGGGATGAGTGGCTACACCATCACTTCTGGTTACTACTATTGCCGCCACCATCACCACCGACAACAACGGCAATGATATACAAAAATAACATCAGCAACATTATCATAAACTAGCAATCCCTTGTACAGTACATTACAAGAACACCACCACTACCACCACCACCACCACCATGACGCCAAGCAAACGTTCCTTGACAATGCCGCTAATGTGAAAAGAAATGCTCGGAATTCCTCGGTACATTTTGTAGCGCATTTTCTACCACGCCATTACACAGAGCAGCAAGTCACGGGGTCACGCCACACTAACGACAAGGCAACAACACAAATGTGTGTTCATAACTTGGTGTCTGAGCTGCTAAACTGACTGACCGACATCATGTCAACAAAAAGAGAGAGAAAAAAGGGAATGATAGTCACTGTGTTTTAGCTTAATGATACCAATACTATGTGTCACACAAAAAACATGTATGCCTCTTATCTTTCAGTAATAATGGCATCTATGTATGCATTTTTTTTTTTTTTTTATGTAGGAAGGATACTGGCCAAGGGCAACAAAAATCTAATAAAAAAAAATGCCCACTGAAATGCCAGTCCCATAAAAGGGTCAAAGCAGTGGTCAAAAATTGGTGGATAAGTGTCTTGAAACCTCCCTCTTGAAGGAATTCAAGTCATAGGAAGGTGGAAATACAGAAGCAGGCAAGGAGTTCCAGAGTTTACCAGAGAAAGGGATGAATGATTGAGAATACTGGTTAACTCTTGCGTTAGAGAGGTGGACAGAATAGGAGTGAGAGAAAGAAGAAAGTCTTGTGCAGCGAGGCCGCGGGAGGAGGGGAGGCATGCAGTTAGCAAGATCAGAAGAGCAGTTGGCATGAAAATAGCGGTAGAAGACAGCTAGATATGCAACATTGCGGCGGTGAGAGAGGGGCTGAAGACAGTCAGTTAGAGGAGAGGAGTTGATGAGACGAAAAGCTTTTGATTCCACCCTGTCTAGAACAGCAGTATGAGTGGAACCCCCCCAGACATGTGAAGCATACTCCATACATGGACGGATAAGGCCCTTGTACAGAGTTAGCAGCTGGGGGTGTGAGAAAAACTGGCGGAGACGTCTCAGAACACCTAACTTCATAGAAGCTGTTTTAGCTAGAGATGAGATGTGAAGTTTCCAGTTCAGATTATAAGTAAAGGACAGACCGAGGATGTTCAGTGTAGAAGAGGGGAACAGTTGAGTGTCATTGAAGAAGAGGGGATAGTTGTCTGGAAGATTGTGTCGAGTTGATAGATGGAGGAATTGAGTTTTTGAGGCATTGAACAATACCAAGTTTGCTCTGCCCCAATCAGAAATTTTAGAAAAATCAGAAGTCAGGCGTTCTGTGGCTTCCCTGCGTGATATGTTTACCTCCTGAAGGGTTGGACGTCTATGAAAAGACGTGGAAAAGTGCAGGGTGGTATCATCAGCATAGGAGTGGATAGGACAAGAAGTTTGGTTTAGAAGATCATTAATGAATAATAAGAAGAGAGTGGGTGACAGGACAGAACCCTGAGGAACACCACTGTTAATAGATTTAGGAGAAGAACAGTGACCGTCTACCACAGCAGCAATAGAACGGTCAGAAAGGAAATGTATGTATGTATGTAAGAATGAATGTATGTATTCAGCCAAAGGTCACACGGTAATGATAAGAATGGATGTATGAGAGTATAGTAGGAATAGAAAAAAGAAAAAAAAACAGTACAAATATTGTATAATATGCGATTGTGCATGATTCCAGTGAGGGGTTCTGTAAAAGTTCACATTCCATTCACGCTACGAGCCCTCCTAACATGTCCACAGTACAGCGAACGATAACTGGCGCCTCTGGACCGGACGTGTATGGAGAGACATGTACGTGACTGAACACACACACACACACACACACACACACACACACACACACAATATGTTTATCATAGTTTCCATTAAATTATGAAAGAGAGTTGTGAAAAATACTAATTCTCTGTATGCTCATCCAGTAGAGTATTTGAACTCGACATGTTAGATATGAAGTGAAGCGCGACAAATTGTGCTCTCTCTCTCTCTCTCTCTCTCTCTCTCACACACACTAACGCTCGTACAGCCTCGCTGCTTCTCTGTCTCAGAGCAGTGCACCCTCGGCTCGGTCAAGACAAAAGACCCGTGTTTGATTCCCGGGACAGAGAGGCGAAGCTCCTTTCATCTCGAGGCAGTGTTTGCCTGGCGCAGACTTCACTACCGGGGGAGCGTGAATGAGCCTCACCCGCGCTTCTCTCCAGGGAAGAAAGGGTTCAGTGTTGTTAATAACGATGGCCCCGGTTCGTGGTAGGTGAATTTTTGTGATGTAAGCTGAATATTCTGATCATAATAACATTAGTTGTCTGGTGGTGTATTGGTGAGCACGCTAGAGTCACATGGATCTTCTGGCCCTCCCTGCCTTCGTTACCTTTGCCCACCAGTGTCCCTCCCCCCACCCTCCTTCCCTTCCTCCCTCCCTCCCTCACCTTACCAGAACGGGACACAACCGCGGCAATAACAGCTTTTCAATAAACCCAATGGTCGGCTGAATATAATGGCATAGCTCGGCTCAATATGCATTTCCTGGCACTCAATGCATCACTGCTTCAGGCGCCGCGCATGCAGCAAGCAATAAGCCTCTGAGATTCCCTATAAATTTCATCAGAGGCTCCACCACAGTGATGTGAACGCGGGAAAGGAAGAGGGAAGGGAAAGGGGTCCCTGGTGTGATCCCAGGCTGCTCGCTTGCAAGGCGGCTGGCGGTGGCGTGATCAGGGACACCGGCAGGGAGGCAGGGAGGCAGGGCGTGGGAAGTGTGTGCACCAGCGAAGCGAAAACACGGCCCCATTGGAGACTTGTGTGTGAGGCGCGCTGCCAAATTATGGACGTCGAAATTTTAATGATGCAGACGAGATGAAGGTCGTTGTGCTGCGCGGCACAGAGAGGGTGTGGTGGGAATGGTGGTGGTGGAGGTGGACAGGGCGTGGGTGGTGAGGGCGTTGGGGATCGGGGCTCTAGGGTGGGGATACTGTAGTCGTGTTGATTACACTACGTGCTATCTTTTTTTTTTTTTTATTTACTTATCTACGTGTGTGTGTGTGTGTGTGTGTGTGTGTTTATAAAAGCAGTGATAGTTGCAGTAATAGCTATTGGTTGCAGCGTCGTGCCTCACATGCAACAAAATAATCACAGGTGACCTGCATTCTCAGCCACACACACGTCATGCTCGGCCTTTAGGCAACAAGTAAAAAGGAACTTTTATTTTACTAACTATATATATATATATATATATATATATATATATATATATATATATATATATATATATATATATA
Organism: Scylla paramamosain; assembly: GCF_035594125.1. Taxonomy (NCBI): domain Eukaryota; kingdom Metazoa; phylum Arthropoda; class Malacostraca; order Decapoda; family Portunidae; genus Scylla; species Scylla paramamosain. The sequence goes on along the minus strand of NC_087152.1, from coordinate 26,204,612 downwards.
TATATATATATATATATATATATATATATATATATATATATATATATATATATATATATATATATATATATATATATATATATATATATATATATATATATATATATATATATATATATATATATATATATATATATATATATATATATATATTGTACCTGTCTTAACCCTTTCATTCCGGTGACTATATATGAACGATTGCATCAGTGCGTCCGTAGCGATGGCGATCGTTCCCGTAATCAAGAATTTTCGCGCCTCAATTTTGAGCTCCAAGCGCGGTTTCCCGAGTCAGATGGCGCGTGGAAGTGTCTGGCATCTGTTTCCATCCGTAATGTTGCCAGATTGATGTGCGGCTGAAATTCTTCATGGACTCATTTTTTGTCGATTAAATATGCAAACTTGTATCGAGAGAGGCGATGCCTGACGCGCTTCTCATTTTTATGTAGGAGTGAATGATGGCTGAGGTGAGGCCTCGTCATACTGAACGCTTATGTAGTGATTTCATTAATAACTTTTCATGAAGGAAACGAGTGCTTCACCGCTGCGGCAGGAGAACAATTCCGCCCACTCCTCAATGAATATTGCTTTTTCAACCATCAAGGAATTGTCAGGAGGCACTGCAATTGAAAAAAAAAACATCTATGATGAACAAACTGATTAGTTTGACAGGAGCTGTACACGGCGTTACATGGTACAGAAGTGGAAAGAAGCAGCACTTTGTTGTTGTGTTGCTGCAAGTCAAGGAGTGACAGCCTCAGGCAGCGAGGCTAGTGGTGAGAGTTTTCTCTCCTTGTGAAAACTTTTCCCATCAGGGAATACAAAGTTCGATGTCGTAATGCTGGACGAAATATTTCATTAGCGCCATAAGGACCGTCAATCCAAATTTACTGAAGTGTCAGCTGACGGAAGCTGACGCTGGTGTTCGCGAGATGAGAAAGTTTGTTTCTGTACACTTTACACGTCACGCGTTTATGTGAAATGAAGGAGAAGACATTGCTCTTAGTGTATATTAGTAGTGGCCTGAAACTTACTCCCAATAATAACAAATTAATGTCCCGCTCCAGCTGACTTTCAAGATCAAGACTAATCGCCTTTCGGTGTTGCGTCACGAGGTCTATTCAGCCAGTGAGAATAAGCTGTCCTCGCCGCATACTGTCTCTGACTTCCACACAGAACAGTGTGTGCCCGAGTGTAGCTTCAGTGCTTCACGGCAAGCAGAAGATAGAAGTTTTGTGTGTGTGTGTGTGTGTGTGTGTGTGTGTGTAGGTATTACATAGACTGTCACGTTTTGTGAGTCACATGGGAAGCGTGGGAAGCGACGGAAACAAAAAAATATAACCACTAAAAAAAAAAAAAAAAAAAAAAAACTATGATAAGCACAAAGAAAGGAGTGTTGATGGAGCGTGCGGGAAGGAAAGATTGAAATGGAAACAAAGAAAAAAAAAAGAATTGAGGCAGTGATGGATAAACGAAAGGAGAGTGACGCCTGGCTTGGGAAGTTCGAGGTCATGGTGAGTGTAAACACAACCCAACACGAAGACAAACACACAACAAAAGAAGACGACTCCCCTGCTGGGTGCGGAATGCTGTGGTTCTGGAGCCTCGCACCACGGATCGTGGCGGCGCGTGTGTGTCAAGACTTACCAAGTACACAAAATTATTCTTACTCTCATGAACGCTTAATTCAAGAAAAATATAGAGTGATTCTATCAATTTCGGAATAGCTGGCAAGCCTGGCTGTCTGAAACGTCTGAAACGTCACGAAGGCGTGTAGCGCATCACATCAGGATTCGAATCTTTGAGTCGTTGACCACAGATATCAGATGCAAAGTGGACGTCAGCCAACCTCCGGCATTCCATAGCCATTCAGTATGGAGACTTCGTAAGACACGCGTGTTGGTATTGTTACTTTGCATCTTGAGGGACTCAAATGCAGAAATTTCGAGACGCTCAGGTGTACCGACACCCTGCAGGGCTACCAGTGCATCTCTCTCTTAAACAATATTTTCCGTATTTTTTCGTTCGTTGAGTCAAAATGACACGGGCAATTTTAGTAAGAATATTTTTCTGTATCACTGTACGTCTGGGAAAAAAAAAATATACATAATTAAGGCGTGGACATGGAAGAAAAATATACATAATTAAGGCGTGGAAATGTAAGAAAAATATACATAATTAAGGCGTGGACATGGAAGAAAAATATACATAATTAAGGCGTGGAAATGGAAGAAAAATATACATAATTAAGGCGTGGAAATGGAAGAAAAATATACATAATTAGGGCGTGGAAATGGAAAAGGACGGGAAAGATAGATGAGGAAAAAAGGCAGAGCTATCCTGTAATGAGTATTAATCTAAGGTCTGAATAGAGAGAGAGAGAGAGAGAGAGAGAGAGAGAGAGAGAGAGAGAGAGAGAATGTTCTTTCCTTCCTTCCTCCATGCCAGTGGAGTGTTGAGTGTTGTGTGGTTCATGAGGGAGCTGGACAGGACAGCAGCGGCAGGGAAGGGGGCGCGGCAGGGAGGGAAGGGGGGGACGGACGGCAGGGGAGGGTCTTGAGACATCGCAGGCAAATTAGCCGTCCAGTTTTTCCGCTCCTGCCACCCGCGCCTTTGATCAGCACCATTATTCTGCCATCTTGTCTTGCCAGTTAATCTTGGGGCGTCTTTCATCACTGAGGGACGCGCCGCCCTTGCCGAGCTGATGGGGTGATGGGTAGGGAGGTGATGGGATGATGGTGGACAGGTGTTGGGTGGTGGGTGATAGACAGACAGGTGATGGGGTGCAGGGGTGATGGGTTACAGCATGCAGCCGTCGCTACCGTTCATATTCTTTATAACTTTTATTTTCTATTTTTTCTCGTCTTCTTTCTTGTGACTCTCCCCATTTATCTCACCTGTACACCTTATCTCACCTGTACAAGTCATCTACCGTACCTTACTTGATTGATTAACCTTATTATCGTCTCCTCCATCTTTACTTCCCTGTATTCGTGTCGCGTCGTGTAACTACTCATGTATTTGCTTATAATTATGTTTCTTGCTGTATCTGTAAACACACCACCAATAAAACTGAGCGGGGAGTCTTGCTCGAAGCTGTGCAGTGTGTCCTTGCAAGCCGCGCCGCCGCAAGTCGCCCTGGCTGAGCGGGACAAGACGAGGCCCAAGGAAGCGAGTTAGCCGAGTATCGCGGGATCCATCTCGGCCACGTCCTGCTTGTTTGTCTTGATCTTGCGCGGTGCAGAGAGAGAGAGAGAGAGAGAGAGAGAGAGAGAGAGAGAGAGAGAGAGAGAGAGAGAGATTCCACCTTTAAAGAACGTGGTGATGACAAGAGTTCACACAGGAATATTGCATCAGGGGAGGAGTCTTGCACATCTTAGCTCAGTGACAGCGAGGGGAGAGGAGGGCGAGCTACAGCTGAGAGAAGCGAGTGGAGGGGGGCGAGGGAGCTGTCAGCAATGTCAGAGGTTACGGAGGAGGGATAAAAGGGGAGAGGCGTGAGTTAGAGGCCTTTCCCTGTCTTAGGCCTGAAACGCTTCCCTCTCTCATCACAACTGTTTTCAAAGGTCACAGAGGTCATTAGCCGAATATTTGAAGAGTGATTCCCCAGTTAATAATGTAGAAATCTTGTTAATCTATCACGAGAATCATAAAAAAATAAAAGATAAAAAATCCTCAATTTCATGTAGAGCCTATTGAAAGCCTATTGAAAGTAGTGGAGTTTCTGGCAGAAATGTCTCATAATTCTGGTTTTAGTATGTTACCAAAGGTTTGAGGTGCCGTGTCCTGTCCTTTTTCGCAAATAAAATCTTAAGAGAGCGTCGGATGAGGATGCTGTTTTGGCAGTGAATGTTTGATACCCCGAGCTAACTGGCAAAAATATGATTTGGTCTCGTGTCTTCATAATAGAGGTAATGTAAACTTGCTAAAATTTACGAGTACAGGCACTGGCAGCGAGACTAGATGTCGTCATGATGGATACCCCGCCCACTCATCCTTTCGTGGCGTCGATGTGAGGTTAAGTAGGACCTGAGAGAAATCACCCATCCAACCAGCATTTCTGTCGTTTTGCCTCACTTACACACACACATACACACACACACACACACACACACAGTATCCTTGGCGCCCAGTCCCCCCGAGCCTCGCACAGTTAAGCCGAAGGTAACAATTTTCTGTCTCTCCCTGTCAGTATTTAGCATAATTTCTAGGGTTTTCCAGGTGTTTCCAGGTGTTTTCCTAGATTCCTATGCGGAGTAGGGGGTGGTGGAGGGGAGATTTGGAGTATGAGGGGTATGGAAGAGGAGGAGGAGGTAAGGAAAGGAAAAGACGAGGAAAAAAAAAAACTTTTCGGCAACATATTATTATTTTCCTTTTATTGATGGAATTGGCATAGTTTTGATATTTAACTTATTAACAGAAAAACATACTAAGTTATAATATATAATATGATCTGTTCTAGCTGTGGTGGTAAAGGAGCTGGTAAAGGAGACCCGAGGCTTGGTTGCATTTCTTGTTTGTTTGGTGTTGGGTGTCTTGTTTGTTTTGCCCTTGAGTTAGACGCGTATTCACCACCATCGCTCACCTCTTATCCCATTCTTTGTCAACACCACGTATTATTCCATACATCACCAGGCCCGCCCATCGCTGCCACTACTCCTCTCATCACGTCTCACCGCCCGTGCCTCCGCCTGCAGTTACTCGGGGTGGCAGGGGGGAGAGGGGGGGAGTAGAGGGAGTGTTCTGGGCAATCACGTGTTGCCATATTGGAAAAGTTAGTTATTTAAGTGCAGTTAGGGAGTATAACTGGAACATTTTAACCAAAGCCTATTGTAGTGCCAGCCAACTCTTTTACCCCCACGAAGAGAGAGAGAGAGAGAGAGAGAGAGAGAGAGAGAGAGAGAGAGAGAGAGAGAGAGAGAGAGAGGGTACATTCTTATTGGTAAAGGCGACAGAACTTGTTTTTCATTTAGAAGTTTCCTGCATCTCAGTTATAGTCTCTCTCTCTCTCTCTCTCTCTCTCTCTCTCTCTCTCTCTCTCTCTCTCTCTCTGTCGCCCACCTGCAGCCACACATCCCGCCTCACCTCGCCACCCACCTCCACCCGCACATCCCCACCCCGCCTCGTCCGCCACCCACCTGCACCCACACACCCCCGCCTCGGCCTCCGTGATTTGCTATAACCTGTACCTATTTTCTTTATCCTGCCGATTGCAAATGAAACTCTTAATGGCTATGTGTTGAGCGTAATAAGTGAACCTCCCTCCCTCCCTCCCTCCCTCCCTCCCGCACCCTCTCCCGCCCCTCCTCCTCAGTAGCGGCGTGTCATTAGCGGCCTAATGAGACAGAAACAAGTGGACAAAACAAATGTCAGAATATATACCATTTAGCACGCCGCCTCAGGTGTCGTGCCCCGCCATGTTTACAGAAGTGGGCCTAAAATTAATATTTATTTTTATTTATCCATTTGTTTATTTACTTTTTCCTTTCCTGTCGCATTCTCTCTCTCTCTCTCTCTCTCTCTCTCTCTCTCTCTCTCTCTCTCTCTCTCTCTCTCTCTCTGTCTGCCTTACCAGTCATGGTTTTGAAAGCTTCCGCAACTCAAAACATGAAGATTAGATTTGCCTTGATGCCGTTGACCTTTTGGCTGCGAGGAAAAGGGAGCGATTAAGAGAGTGGAGGACAATATATATATATATATATATATATATATATATATATATATATATATATATATATATATATATATATATATATATATATATATATATATATATATACGCACAGAGTGTGTGAGTGTGTGTGTGTGAAGGAAGACAATGACAGAACAAACACATAAAAATGAATCATTACAAACAAAAATAGACGCAACGTAATCCGAACAGAGAGAGGTTAGGGACAATGGAGCTGCCCTCAGAAGCCAGTCTACTGAAGGGGCGGTGCTGGTGGCGGTGATAAAGGTAGTGGTGGTGAGGGTGCGTCGGGGATTCACGGGCGAGTGGAGGCTGAGTCACGAATTGGAGTGTCGGAGAGATGCAAGACAACCAGCCAGGCGTGAGGGGGAGAAAGGTGCCGTGAAGTTGTGGTGTTTGCAGCTCACAGGCTCTCCACTGCAATTTCTACGCCTTATTTAAGTCAAAGCTGGCTCGTCATCAGCTCGACACTCTTAATGCAATAAATATGCACACATAAAAAAAAAAATACAGTAAGGTTGTACTCAGGTAGAATATAACAACCATGCTGACAATCCCTTTTCTTTGCAGGTAAGTGTGCCGTCACCTGTGTTCACGGAGGTCAAGGTAAGAAGCCACTGACCCACCACTCCTGCCCGCCACTTCGTCTGCTCGCCTTCACTTGGGTCCGCTGGAGATTTTTCATCGCCTTCGTTAAGACCTTGATTCGAGCAGAAAAGCTTTGGTCTTCCGCGAGTCCATAGTAATTGCGACCCGTCTGAATTAACTAGCAGTACTTGGTTTAATTTCGAGCAATACGGCGAGGTCTGAGGTCTGTAAGGATATCTAGCGGGCAGCTCAGCAGCCTATTGACGGCCAGGCAGGCAGACAGAACAACACTCATTACCTCCTCCGGTCAGGGTCCAGAAAAGTTTGTAACGAGGGATCACTGGAGGCTGACAGGCGTTAGCAGAGTTATCTGTGGTGCGTAGGGACTGGCGGAGTTCCGGTACAAACCAATGGGAAATTAAGCACGTTAGTTATCAGAGTCAACGAGTCTGAGGTGAGGAGAGGGGGGAAGGTGTGCACGTTGTGGTTGCCGATAGAGAGAGAGAGAGAGAGAGAGAGAGAGAGAGAGAATGGTGGGGGAAGGAGAGAATTGCCAATATGACGTGTGGGGAAGTCTGAGTGTGTTGGATGAAAAAAAAAATAAAGTAAAAACTACTGTGATGATGGTAATTTACTCCGAACGAGACCAAGACGACTTTACGAGTACTTAAGGAAAATTGCGGCCTTTTAATGTGGAAAACTGCCAACAAACATTTACTGAGATGAGGTGGGCGGGAGAGCCATTACCACGTGTGTGTGTGTGTGTGTGTGTGTATATGTGTTTGGGTTGCCATCTCGTGTCGTTGGTGCTTCGGACAATGAATCCCGTGTTTCACTTTGGGCTTGACTGCTTAAGGAGTCGGCGCAGTGTTCCCAAGTATCGTGTTAACTCCCACTACCGACAGACAGACAGACCGACAGACAGACAGTGTTGCATGTCTCACCGAGCGTCACACAAAGAGCCACGTACATGCTGCTCATTACCCTCAACTCCTATGACCATGATTTAATTAAAACAGTGAAGGTATAACATGAATCTTTAATTAAATTACTTGGTGTAAACAAGCAATCCTCCTTCGCAAGCGGTCCGCTGTAAAAACACTTAATGACACGCATGGCTCTTTGATGTGCTCGTAAAAACTAAACCATTGCAGTTTCATATACAAACGAACACGGCGTGTGGCGTGGACCTCCTGCAGGCACAGGCACGGCTATAAACTAGTATATAAGCGAAACGTGTCGCGCCAGACTCGCTAATACATACACGGATCACACAACACAGCCAGCCAGCCACGCGGCAGTGTTGAACAAGCTCAAGGCAAGGCTGTTCGCTTCATCATTCTCTCTCTCTCTCTCCCTCCCTCTCTCTCTCTCTCTCTCTCTCTCTCTCTCTCTCTCTCTCTCTGTTAAAGGCTAAAATAATGTGAAATGTAATGAAAACCTTGCATTTAACGACGAGAGCATTTCACTGTGTGGCGACAGTTGCTCGATGAAAGTAATGAAGGAACATGAACCACAAATTAGGCAAAGTGTTAACATATTGGTGGAGACTGCTTGAGTTAGATATGAAGTAATGGAAACACGTCCGCTCGGGAGAAGCAGTTAATGCAAACTCACCCCATGAATCTGAAATCACAGGGCTGCTGCTGCTGAGAAGCATTGCTTTTCATAAACACGTAGTATCATGGGAAGGATTTGCAGCATTTTCCAGGAAGCGTGTGCTCGGTGTACTGACAGGTCGTGCTGGTGAATTAGTGACTGCCACTCTTGAATAACTTGTGCAACATGACGACATGAGAACGTAGAAGTGCTCTCTCTCTCTCTCTCTCTCTCTCTCTCTCTCTCTCTCTCTCTCTCTCTCTCTCTCTCTCTCTCTCTCTCTCATTGCGTGGCGTCTTAGGTGTTCTATTTTTTTCGTGGCGGGAAGAAGGATGTGAACACGCTCATTATTGAGAAACGTTTTGCATCCTGGCATGTCAAATTGTTATGAAACACACACACACACACACACACACACACACACACACACACACACACACACACACACACACACACACACACACACACACAGAACAACAACAATAACAACAACAACATAATTGAAGGGGGTCATATTGGGGTAATAATATTGGTGTGGCGGAGAATTTCACGGCAACAGCAGGAGCAGTCCCCGAGCGTCTAGGCATGAATAGTACATCAGCCTATTACACACCAGACTCCCTCCCTCCCTCCCTCCCTCCGTTCGTGCGTCCGTCCGTCCGTCTGGTCTGTCCGTCCTTGCCTCTCTCCTTGCCTCGCTAGTTGTGTTGCCTCGTGATGAGCTCCTGAACATTCCAGGCTGCGTAACAAGTGTTTTAGTAAAGTGATATTGGCTACAGCTTATCTGGCCACGCAGAGAGAGAGAGAGAGAGAGAGAGAGAGAGAGAGAGAGAGAGAGGGGAAGAAGAGAGAGAGAGAGAGAGAGAGAGAGAGAGAGAGAGAGAGAGAGAGAGAGAGAGAGAGAGAGAGAGAGAGAGAGAGAATATGTATTTTTTCCAAGCAGACGTGTTTTAGACAGAATTGTGTAACACCTTCCACTAATTAATGCGAATTACCACGCGGGGAATCACTGTCATGCTTCACTCACAGTGCTATTCCATTTTTCCACATTTGCTTCCTTTTTTTTCAGATTTCGTTATTTTTCATCCTTGTACCTTTTTATTCATTTTTTTCTATTTTTGTTTTAACTAATATTTCATTATCCGTATTCCTTTCTTTCTTTTCACAATTTTCCAACCAAACTCATCATGCCTACACTCCTTTCTTTCTCACCACTACCCCGCGCCCCTCATCCCTTCCGCCCTCCTGCAGCAAGCCTCTAGGAACTTTCCCCGCAGCCCACCGATGTCCACTCACGCTGATTTAGGTGCGCGCATTCCAGGCCGCTGAAGGATGGTAATGAGTGAGGGGAGGGGCGTGGGGAGGAGGAGGAGGAGGAGGAGGAGAAGGTGGGGAGGATTTTTTTGAGTAGTGAGCTTATCTCTTGGTCAGAGTACACCTGGCCGCGAGTTTAAGTTAAGGTCCAATTAGCATTAATCAGGTGAGGGAGATGAAGAGGGATGCCGCCTGCCGTCTTTGCTTTTAACTTTACCCCAACACTAAGAGAGAGAGAGAGAGAGAGAGAGAGAGAGAGAGAGAGAGAGAGAGAGAGAGAGATGGAGATTAGGGAGGTGGACAGAATAGAGATGCATCAAATCACCTGACTAACGAGGCATAAATCAAGGTATGCGCTCTCTCTCTCTCTCTCTCTCTCTCTCTCTCTCTCTCTCTCTCTCTCTCTCTCTCTCTCTCTCTCTCTCTCTCTCTCTCTCTCTCTCTAATTGAAGGAGAGAGAGAGACGTTTTGCTCCCACTTCCTTTGCTATAAGGTTTATTTTCCAATACTTCGATCATACGGTTTATTTTCCTATAACTTTCAATAAGGTTGTTTTTCGGGTAGCTTTATTTATTTTCCCCTACTTCGATCATACGGTTAATTTTCCTATACTTTCCATAAGGTACATTTTCAAGTACGTATATTAATGTTCCCATACTTCGATCATTCAGTTTATTTTCCCTTAGCTTCCAATAAGGCTCATTCTCGAGTAATTTGGTAATAAATATGCGAATAATAAAATATGCGAAGAAGAAACAAAGGAAAACTGGCATGCAAAAAACGTGATTCCCTCTCTCTCGCTCTGTCTCTGCCAAGGCAGCAGGTGGTCACGAAAATACGTGCATTGCTCACATGATGGCCGCCGCACACGGCGGTGTTGTTATTTACTTGTCCTGATAGCTTAATCTAACCTAACCTAACCTAACCTATCCTAATCTAATCTAACCTAACCTAACCTAATCTAATCTAACCTAACCTAACCTAACCTAACCTAATCTAATCTAACCTAACCTAACCTAACCTACCCTACCCTACCCTACCCTACCCTACCCTACCCTAACCTACCCTAACCTAATCTAACCTAACCTAACCTAACCTAACCTAACCTAACCTAACCTAACCTAACCTAACCTAACCTAACCTAACCTAACCTAACCTAACCTAACCTAACCTAACCTAACCTAACCTAACCTAACCTAACCTAATCTAACCTAACCTAACCTAACCTAATCTAACCTAACCTAACCTAACCTACCCTACCCTACCCTACCCTACCCTACCCTACCCTAACCTAATCTAACCTAACCTAACCTAAACTAACCTAACCTACCCTAACCTACCCTAACCTAACCTAACCTAACCTAACCTAACCTAACCTATTCTAACCTAACCTACCCCTTTCCCCCCTCCCCCTCCCAAGACAGCACTCCCTCCCCCCTCCCGGCTGTCTTCCCTCCCCCTCCCCCTCCCACCTATCCTATCCCCTCCCCCTCCCCCCTCCCCCTCCCACCTAACCTATCCCCTCCCCCTCCCCCTCCCCCCTCCCCGGGCAGCCGACTGCCCTGTGGGGCCGGCTGCCCCCTCAGTCAGGGAAGTACTCCAGCAGGGCGGAGTACACCACCAGGGTGAGGGACAGGGTCTGTGCAATGGCGAGCAGGTTGTCCCACAGGCCGTGGGACAACCTGCTTCCAGCCCTGCCCCTCCCCTGGCGAGCCTTCCCTGGCTGGGGGAGTTGGCGCTGTGGTGGGGGGGAAGGGGCCACCACTCCCTTCCCCACTCCTCGGAGGACGAGCCCCGCTCCCTCGTCCTCCGCGGGGGTCGTGGCGCTCCTGGCCTCCTTTTGCCCCTCCTCCGGACTGGGGGCCGAGACCCACAGGCCCAGGCTATCCTTCCCCGGGCTGGCCGCCACCACCTGGCCAGCCTCAGGGGCGGGTCCGGCCTCCTTCCCCGGGCTGGCCGCCACCACCTGGCCAGCCTCAGGGGAGGGGCCGACCTCGTGTCCCAGGCTGGCCGCCACCACCTGGCCAGCCTCTGGGGCGGGGCAGGCCTCGTGCCCTGGGCTGGCCGCCACCACCTGGCCAGCCTCAGGGGCGTGGCCGGCCTCGTGCCCCGGGCTGGCCACCACCACCTGGCCAGCCTCTGGGGCGGGGCCGGCCTCCTGCCCCGCCTCTGGGACGCGGACAGCCTGGTCCTCTTGGGGGGCTTGGGGCGGCTGCCCACTCTCTTGCTGTTGCAAAAGAGCACGGGGCAGCCCTGCCCCTGCCCCCCGTGGACACCCAGACCTCCGGCCAGGCTGAAGTACAAAACGGCGTGACGCCCCGCCGTAGTGTACTTCAGTCCGGCCAGGAGGTCCCTCAGGGGCAGGTCCTGACAGAAGACTGTTGCGCCTCCTGCCAGGCAGTGCACCCTGATGGGTGTCTCCTGGTCCAAGGCGGCCAGCTTGTCCATGTTCAGGCTGGCCGCCTGATCCGACACGAGGGGCTTCGCCCCCCTCGGCCCCTTGCCGGAAGGTAAAGGAGGCCAGAGAGCGCCTCCCCCTCCCACAGCAGCCCCCCGAGCGGGGGCGGGACAGCCTCACGGCGTCCACGCCACACTCGCCCAGGAGGCTCAGCCGTGCCTCCACTGACAGTCGACTGCTTTTTCCTCCCATCCTAGTTCTCATGAAATTAAAAATGTACCTTGGTTCAGTTTTGGCTGAGTGGCGAAAAGTAGGATGGTGGTGAACAGACCGCCTGAGAGAGAGAGAGAGAGAGAGAGAGAGAGAGAGAGAGAGAGAGAGAGAGAGAGAGAGAGAGAGAGAGAGAGAGAGAGAGAGAGGTTGATTGATATTGATTGATTGATATATTTTGTTTGCCTTTTGTAACATTAATGCATTTCTGCATTTCATACACAGTTCAATACGTAAGGCCAGGTCCATCAAGCCGAAGCTTTTATACAGACCTGAATAAAGAATGACACAAGTAGCGCAAATGTTTACACCCTGACTTGTTCCTATTTGAGCCGCCATTTTGCACATGATAGAGGTAATAATAGACTACTTGTTTTGTTGTTTGCAGCACATGACACAATAATGAGTGATGGAGTGTATAGTATGCTATACTGTGCCACATATATGTTCACATACGTGAACTTCGCGAACACAAACACAGGTAGACACACTTACATAGATACCCACAAACATACATACCACAACATATAACTGCATACATACACACATTCATATGTACATGCACAGACACACACACTCACACATATGCAACCTGTATGCGAACATACTCGTACATACAGCATGATGCATACATGCGGCCACACAATACACGCACACACACACACACACACACACACACACACACACACACACACACACACACACACATGGCCACATACAAACCTGTGCACATACATACACATACTCACATACATACATAACAAATGTATGCATGGTTACATACATACTTTGCCGTAACATATGTTATATTAGCCAAAGTTTTCTATTAATGATATCATTGTTGGTGATGTACATACACACGTCCACAAGATGTGCACACCTGACATGTGTGTCTGTGTATCAACACATAACAGCACATGATTCACAGACATTGCTATGGTTAACATTCATAGTTTAGAAGTAAGAAACATTTCACTTTGCTTTTAAACAAATTGATAGAGGTTAGTGATTTAATATCGTGCGGGAGGCTGTTCCACTCCCTGACGCCGCGCACACTCACACTTCTCTGTTCGTGGACAGTCCTACAGAGAGGAAGTTTGAGGTCATCTGGCCTTCTATTGTTATTAATATTATTGGATAGTAATTTATAAGATGTATTATTGGGATATATGTAAATTGATTTGAAAAGAAATATACAAGTTTGCAAGAATATTATATCGGGGACTTTCAAAAGGTTGTGTTCACAAAATAGAGGATTAGTATGATCGTACCGTTTTTTTCTATGAAACATTACTCTCGTTATTTTTTTGTGCGCAACAAATAACCCATCTAAGAGTGTTTTAAAAGCTCCCCCTGAAATTGCCGAACAGTTTATTACATGTGGATAAACAGTAGACATATATATTAATTTCAGACATTGGACAGTTATATTGTTTGTAATTTTGTACAAGACACCAGTTATTTGTGACAATTTACTACAGAGTTGATGTAGGTGTTGTTTTCATGTTAATCTATCATCTATTATTAAGCAAAAAAATTTTATGCAATTAACTTTACTCAAGAAATTGTGTTTTATCTTTATATTAATATTAACTTCATTTACGTTTGTCAGACAAGACATCTTCTAGAAAGTTTTAGACACGTTGCTAGTTATCCAGTCAGATACCTTAATTAATTGATGATTTAAAGTATTAACCATTTCCTCCATATTTTGTCCCTGGACGTGTACATAATTTTGCATGTCATTTGTCCAAATGTGACCTATTAAAGTGGCAGACCTGTCAGTCACTCTAGTTGGTTTTATAATTATTTGAGAGAAGCTGTAACATTGAAACATGTTAATGTATGTTGTGGCATTTTCATTGATATGTAACAAATTGACATTAGAATCCCCCATTACATAACATTTCATCTTTAAATTCGATAATACTTGTAAAATTTCTTCCATAGACTCAAGAAAATCAGTGAATGTTGAGTTGGGAGTCTATATACCATACCAATTATAAATTTAATTGTTTTTAAGACTTTTATGAATAATGCCTCAATATGTGGTGATTGCAAACAAGCATCATCAATAATCAAAGCCAGAAGATCACCAGTAGAGCGGCCTTGACGGAACCCATACTGGCGATCAGATAGAAGGTTGTGAAGTGATAGATGTTTAAGAATCTTCCTGTTGAGGATAGATTCAAAAACTTTAGATAAGCAGGAAATTAAAGCAATAGGACGGTAGTTTGAGGGATTAGAACGGTCACCCTTTTTAGGAACAGGTTGAATGTGGGCAAACTTCCAGCAAGAAGGAAAGGTAGATGTTGACAGACAGAGCTGAAAGAGTTTGACTAGGCAAGGTGCAAGCACGGAGGCACAGTTTCGGAGAACAATAGGAGGGACCCCATCAGGTCCATAAGCCTACTGGCTCTTCTCTATCCTCTATCCTCCTACTTTCTCTATCCTCATTTTCGATCCAAAGCTGGATGCTGCGTTTATGTGCGCAATGACTTAACCTGCTCTCGTGCCCACACTCTTGAATCTTCCGAGTTTTCCACCATCTGGCTACGACTACAGAGTCACTCTCATACTAAATTTATCTGTGCTGTATACCTCTCACCTAACTCCTCTGATTATAAGAAATTCTTTGACTACTTAACTTCCAAAGTGGAGCACATTCTGACCCTCTTCCCTTTTGCAGAGATCTCCATTTTAATGAGTGTTATGTACAAGGAAAGGAATGAATACCTAGAGATGCCAGTAGAGGAAGGAAAAGAGATAGCGGAAAAAAAAATGCGACATATGTAAATGAGAGTGCTTAAGAATATTCAGTTTGTGTAAATTGAATTGAAAGGAGATGAGATGATGATGAGCACGTAAGTTCTGTGTGTTTGTGTTTTGTTGTCTTCCTTCTGATTAGCTGTTAAGTAGGTCGGTGTGTGTGTGTGTGTGTGTGTGTGTGTGTGTGTGTGTGTGTGTGTGTGTGTGTGTGTGTGTGTGTGTGTTATGTAAGAGGGGACTCTGGAATAGGAAAAAAGCGTTATCCAAAATTTAAGAATAAGTATCTTGAAACCTCCCTTTTGAAACAGTTCATGTCAAGGGAATAGGAAATGCAGAAGTATGGAGGGAATTTCAGTGTGTGTGTGTGTGTGTGTGTGTGTGTGTGTGTACGTGCGCGTGTGTGTGTGTGTGTGTGTGTGTGTGTGTGTGTGTGTGTGTGTGTGTGTGTGTGTGTACGTGCGCGTGTGTGTCATTAGTCATGTACTACTTCGAACCCAAATAAGTGACAAGAATAAGTTATTGTCGTAGATCTGGGTAGACTGTTTAATCATCCACTGTAGTCATATTTTTATTCTGACTAACAGTTGGCGAATGCATAAAGTACGATAATTGTCAGCAGAAGTGAGTGAGTTAGAGACTACTATTGTGATTAGTAAGGAATGAACAATAAACACATATATCTAGCGAAGGGAAGGCCTGAACGCAGCCAGTCTCTGCACCGAATTAGGTAATGTTGGAGGCTGTCAGTGTGCGAGGCTGGCGAGGACCAAGGACGCGGCGCAGGGGGTGCCATCTATCATGTGCGTCTTGAATGGGAGCGGGAAAATACGTGCTGAGGTGGGATGGAAGCTGAGAGGGGAAGATGGAGGTGGTGGTGGTGGTAGTAGAGAACGGAAGTATAAAAGAAAATAACTTGCCATTCAAAGTAATTAAAGGAAAATATTATGTATTGTTACGTTGAAGTATATCGAGTATAACACACACACACACACACAAACACACACACACACACACACACACACATGCTAAATGCACAGCGAGAAATTCTCTCTCTCTCTCTCTCTCTCTCTCTCTCTCTCTCTCTCTCTCTCTCTCTCTCTCTCTCTCTCTCTCTCTCTCTCTCTCTCTCTCTCTCTCTCTCTCTCTCTCTCTCTCTCTCTCTCTCTCTCTCTCTCTCTCTCTCTCTCTCTCTCTCTCTCTCTCTCTCTCTCTCCTGTCCGCCACAAAGCACACAAACAGTGACAAGGAAGTCACAACAGTCAGTCACGACCGCTGTATTATTTCAACATAAAGTTTCCTAGCTTGTGATTTCATTTCCTTGTGTGGCCCCACTTCTTGCCAAGACCCCTGCGGTAGAAAGCCTGACGCGGCAACACACACTCACAACCTCAACACACTGACCTCCCAGTAGGTGATCCGTGAGTCATGCCTGGACCGCAGCGTGTTGGAGGCTATCCGTGTTGGTGTCACTCTCTTTGAAGCTCGTTAACCCACACATTAACCCACACGTTATCATTACTTCAACCTCTTCCATCTTCTTCCCGTCTTCTCCTTCTCTTTCCTTTCTTCTCTTCAGGTTTTGTCTTATTTTTTTCATCTTCTCTTCATCTTTTTTTTCACGTTCATTTGTTTTCTTTTACATTATTCCATATTTTTATTTATCATTCGCTAATAAACTTTTTCTTTCTTTTATTTTTTCTGCCCACTTTTTTTTTCTCTCTCTTCTCGCGATGTTCCACCCAATTATTCTATCGTTTTCTCTCTCTCTCTTGTCTTGCCTCCTCCAGCCTCCTCCTCTCTGTGGTACTCTTCTTCATCCCTCTTGAGCCTCGCAATTCCTCTTCCCACTAAATACCTTCCCCTAAGACCCATAATCTCCGTGATTTCCCTTGAACTTTCCTTAACTCCTCGTAAACTTTTCCCCAAAGCTCATTACACTTTGGTATATTTCCCCTACACTCTCCCCCAAATACCCCCTGACTGAGCCTACGCACAAAATCCCCATAGATATCTTTATTCTACACTGGATCCCCGCACTAACTTTCCGCAGACTTCCTAACACCTTCTGCTCGTTTCCTCTCTCTCTCTCTCTCTTAGTGAGTCCCTATAACTTTTATTTGTTTCAGACTGGCTCCAAAGTTTTCCCCAAATTTCCATAGAGGTTTTCCGGGGTTCTTGTGCTCCTTTCCTTCGTGTGGGGGGCGTCCTTCACGTCCCCGGTACATCAAGGGCCTTTCATGATCCCACACAGGACTCGCCATCCTTTTTCTTTGTTCACACTTGACAATTAACGGAATTGATGAGTTTCCTTCCTTTATTCGAAGTTAGATCACAGTCTTTTTTTTCTTCTTTCTGATAGATTATGCATTTTCTCTCATATTCGTACATAAGTCATGCAATATTTCAGCTCTTTTTTTCTTTTTATCATATTTTCTTCACGCCTTTTCTCTCCTTTAATGGAAAATTTGTCTTGCAGTTTTCATTCTTCCCTAGCAATGGAATAAGTAGTTTTGTTTATCATTTTTATTCGTAAATGAGCGATGCATGCTTGTAGCTCTGTAGACCACACTCTACAGAACTACAAGGAGGAAGAGAGAAGCAAGGAAAGGAGGAATAGAGGCGTGAGTGGCTTGGTGGATGAATGGAAACATGGAAGGAGAGAACGGGGAGGAGGGAAAAAGAGAAGAAGCAGGAGAGTAGATGTGATGGATTAACTCTGAGTGATTGAAGGTCTGCAACGTGATGGAGGGAGGCAAGCGGGAGGGACGTGGGAGGGGAAGGGAAGGAGGGAGGGAGGAAGGAAGATGGGGCGGGAGATGAAGAATGAGAGATGGAAGGAAGGGAGAGGGATGAGAGAAAAGCATTCGTCTTATTTTGATTAATTTTATCTTCATTGGGTGTTGTTAAAGTTTTCAAGAACGTTTTCATGATTCCAGTGGTAAAAAAAAAAAAAAAAAGTTTTTTGCTTCATTAATTGAGGAAAAACTGAAAAAAAAAACTAATATTAATGATGACTAAAAAAATATTCCTTATGAGAGAGCAACGCGTTTCAGAATACTAGACTTCTTTTTATTTTTTTTATTTATTTATTTTTTTACTTTCATATATTTCTTTATTTTTATTTATTTATTTATTTATTTTATTTTTTGGCTTTACTTATGCTTTTTGA
>NC_087152.1:26179316-26181816 GCF_035594125.1 Scylla paramamosain | reverse complement strand
AGCCTGAGAAAGAGATGAGAACGAATACGAGGGAGGGAGGAAGGGGGAAGATAAATCCATTGAGTAAAAGGAAACAAGAGAGAGAAAGAGATAGATAGACAGAGAGATAGAGTGAGAGAGAGAGAGAGAGAGAGAGAGAGAGAGAGAGAGAGAGAGAGAGAGAGAGAGAGAGAGAGAGAGAGAGAGAGAATGTCCCGCCTAGCTTTCCCTTCCCTAATATATCATGTTCCTCATGTTTACCATCCTTTGCCTTTAATATACGAGTATGGTGATGCTTCTCCTTCCTCACCTCCCTCCTCCCATCCATCTCTCTTACTTCCTTACTCTTACTCTCATCATGTCAATTTGCTAAAAAACTCTACCTTGGACGATTCTGGGCTTGTTCCTCCCTCTCCTCCACCCTCTGACTACTTCATGCCACCTATTAAAATTCTTCGCAATGATATTTTCCATGCCCTCGCTGGCCTAAACCCTCGGAAGGCTTATGGACCTGATGGGGTCCCTCCTATTGTTCTCCGAAACTGTGCCTCCGTGCTTGCACCTTGCCTAGTCAAACTCTTTCAGCTCTGTCTGTCAACATCTACCTTTCCTTCTTGCTGGAAGTTTGCCTACATTCAACCTGTTCCTAAAAAGGGTGATCGCTCTAATCCCTCAAACTAACGTCCTATTGCTTTAATTTCCTGCCTATCTAAAGTTTTTGAATCTTTCCTCAACAGGAAGATTCTTAAACATCTATCACTTCACAACCTTCTATCTGATCGCCAGTATGGGTTCCGTCAAGGCCGCTCTACTGGTGATCTTCTGGCTTTCCTTACTGAGTCTTGGTCATCCTCTTTTAGAGATTTTGGTGAAACTTTTGCTGTTGCCTTGGACATATCAAAAGCCTTTGATAGAGTCCGGCACAAAGCTTTCATTTCCAAACTACCCTCCTACGGTTTCTATCCTTCTCTCTGTAACTTCATCTCAAGTTTCCTTTCTGACCGTTCTATTGCTGCTGTGGTAGACGGTCACTGTTCTTCTCCTAAATCTATTAACAGTGGTGTTCCTCAGGGTTCTGTCCTGTCACCCACTCTCTTATTATTCATTAATGATCTTCTAAACCAAACTTCTTGTCCTATCCACTCCTACGTTGATGATACCACCCAGCACTTTTCCACGTTTTTTTTCATAGACGTCCAACCCTTCAGGAGGTAAACATATCACGCAGGGAAGCCACAGAACGCCTGACTTCCGATCTTTCTAAAATTTCTGATTGGGGCAGAGCAAACTTGGTATTGTTCAATGCCTCAAAAACTCAATTCCTCCATCTATCAACTCGACACAACCTTCCAGACAACTATCCCCTCTTATTCAATGACACTCAACTGTCCCCCTCTTCTACACTGAACATCCTCTGTCTGTCCTTTACTTATAATCTGAACTGGAAACTTCACATATCATCTCTAGCTAAAACAGCTTCTATGAAGTTAGGTGTTCTGAGACGTCTCCGCCAGTTTTGGTTTTTCTCACCCCCCCAGCTGCTAACTCTGTACAAGGGCCTTATCCGTCCATGTATGGAGTATGCTTCACATGCCTGGGGGGGATTCCACTCCTCTAGACAGGGTGGAATCAAAAGCTTTTCGTCTCATCAACTCCTCTCCTCTAACTGACTGTCCTCAACCTCTCTCTCACCGCCGCAATATTGCATATCTAGCTGTCTTCTACCGCTATTTTCATGCTAACTGCTCTTCTGATCTTGCTATCTGGATGCCTCCCCTCCTCCCGCGGCCTCGCTGCACAAGACTTTCTTCTTTCTCTTACCCCTATTCTGTCCACCTCTCTAACGCAAGAGTTAACCAGTATTCTCAATCATTCATCCCTTTCTCTGGTAAACTCTGGAACTCCCTGCCTGCTTCTGTATTTCCACCTTCCTACGACTTGAATTCCTTCAAGAGGGAGGTTTCAAGACACTTATCCACCAATTTTTGACCACTGCTTTGACCCTTTTATGGGACTGGCATTTCAGTGGGCATTTTTTATATTAGATTTTTGTTGCCCTTGGCCAGTGTCCTTCCTACATAAAAAAAAAAAAAAATCTTCCTTTACTTAATTATTTGTGTACTTGTGTCATTTTTGCTCTTATATATCCAACAGTTTTTTTTTTTTATTTCCTCTCCAGGTATTATTTTATTTATTTAACTTTTATTTCATTTTCGTGTTCCTTTTTTTCAGTGCGTAAAAGATTAATACATATTTGTTTTTTTTATTCGAATTAAATTTAGATTTCCCTGAAATTATTAACCTTTTGGCCTTAGTTTATAATATATATATATATATATATATATATATATATATATATATATATATATATATATATATATATATATATATATATATATATATATATATATATATATATATATATATATATATATATATATATATATATTCCCCACTCTTTTCCATAAGCGGTAATATTCTGTGTGAAATTCCTAATCACAAAACACGTAAAATGCAGAGA
>NC_087152.1:26166816-26174316 GCF_035594125.1 Scylla paramamosain | reverse complement strand
TAATGGAATGCAACGTGTTCTGTATTTGGAAGATCATTCTAATAATAATAATAATAATATTTTTCTTCATCTACATACCGGAGCGATATGATAATGATAAATATTAATTATAAAAAATAATATGGTACAATAATTTTTCTAAAGACATACAGATAAACACGCCACACAGGGAAGTTGATGAAAGCACGAAAAGCCGCGGCTCACGAACGAAAGGTCATGAGGTCACAAAAAAAAAAAAAACACACACACACTTAGGGGAAAAGATTTTAATGGGTGGCATGAAGTAGTCAGAGGATGGAGGAGAGGGAGAAAGAAGCCCTGAATCATCCGAGGTAGATTTTTTAGCAAAGGTTTGAGCGAAGAGTTCAGCTTTAGAAACAGGTGAAATGGCAGTGGTGCCATCAGGCTGAAGTAAAGGAGGGAAAGATGAAGATGCAAATTTATTGGAAATGTTTTTGGTTAGGTGCCAGAAGTCACGAGGGGAGTTAGATCTTGAAAGATTTTGACACTTTCTATTAATGAAGGAGTTTTTGGCTAGTTAGAGAAAAGACTTAGTACGATTCCGGGCAGAAATATAAAGCGCATGAAATTCAGGTGATGGAAGGCTCAAATATCTTTTGTGGGCCACTTCTTCATCATGTATAGCATGGAAACAGGCTGTATTAAACCAGGGTTTGAAAGGTTTAGGTCGAGAGAAAGAGTGAGGAATGTACGCCTCCATGTCAGACACTATTACTTTTGTTATGTGTTCAGCATACAGAGACGGGTCTCTGACACGGAAGGAAAATCAGCAAAATACCTTCTCAGGTCCCCCCAACTAGAAGATAGAAAACGCTTGAGGCACCTCCGCCATTGGGGATCCTGAGGAGGGACTGGAGCGATAGGACAAGTTACAGATATGAGATTGTGATCGGAGGAGCCCAACGGAGGAGAAAGGGTGACAGCATAAGCAGGATTAAAGGTTACGAAAAAAATCAAGAATGTTGGACGTATTCCCAAGACGGTCAGGAAAACGAGTAGGTTGTTGCACTAGTTGTTCTAGGTCGTGGAGGATAGCAAAGTTGAAGGCTAGTTCACCAGGATGGTCAGTGAAATGAGAGGAAAGCCAAAGCTGGTGGTGAACATTGAAGTCTCCAAGAATGGAGACCTCCGCAAAAGGGAAGAGTCAGAATGTGCTCTTCTTTGGAAGATAAGTGGTCAAAGAATTTCTTATAGTCAGAGGAGTTAGGTGAGAGGTATACAGCACAGGTAAATTTAGTTTGAGAGTGACTCTGTAGTTGTAGTCAGATGGTGGAAAGCTCGGAAGATTCAAGAGTGTGGGCACGAGAAAAGGTTAAGTCGTTGCGCACATAAATGCAACATCCAGCTTTGGATCGAAAATGAGGATAGAGAAAGTAGGTGGGGAACAGAAAATTTGTTACTATCAGTTGCCTCAGACTCCTGTGTTTCAATGATGAAAAGAAGATGTGCTTTAGTAGAGGAGAGGTGATGTACTATATATTGAAAATTAGATCTAAGGCCGCGTATGTTGCAGAAGTTAATGAAGAAAATGTTGAGGGGGGTATCAAGACACTTAAGGTTGATACCAGAAGAGCAATCCGACCTCGGGACATTTGTGGTCCCTTCCCCAGATGCAGACTCCGAGGCTGGTGTAGGAGTCGCCATATTACTTTAGAACTTTGAGTGAAGGGTGTGTGTGCATATAGTTTTGTGTGAAGGAAGAAAGTTGTCTTTAGAGGGCAGGCTGTGACCGCCCCCGTGTTGTGAGACACAAAGGGAAACGTTCAGTGAGGTCACAGCTGGGTTATTGATAAGATCACAGAGCTTCAGACATCACTGGGAGTAATTATCGTTTCGGCAGGTGTCTACTGCCTCCTCCTGTAGTGTTACGTAGGCAGCAGATTCCCTCGGTATAGAATACTACCAACATGTATTCTAGGATATGTTTGTGTTTCCTATGTAATTCCAAGATTTTTTATTTTTTTTTTTTTTTTGTAATATATATTACTGTATTTATTGGTTGAACTTCGAACATTTGACCATTAGATGACGGCACGACAGTAATTGTTTCGTCACCTGAGTAGCTCTAGACGCTATTACCGAACGGAAATTAAAGTGCAAACACTAAAATATTTGAAATATTTGATTACTAAGAGGTGTGTTTCGAAACTATACCAGTAACTTGTACCTGACAATTTCATAACGTTCAGAGAAATTATTCTAGTTTGAGGAATAAATTTAATAATTTTCAGTGTTTTGGAGGGTGAGAATAAGTCATTGTACAGCTGCCTGTGTGAAGTGAGTGAGTGTGTGTGGGATTATAGTTTGTCTGAAGATGATGTGAGATGTGTTTGTACCTGCCACGTGTATCAAGGCAAATTATTTTATTTATTTTCTCATAGGGATTTTATAAGTCACATATTGTTGCTGCTTGTTTCACACATTTTGCTTTTTGACTAATTCTCCTGCAATCACTTATAACGTTTGACTCACCTCCTACTGGTCTCTTAAGTGGTATTGTATTCTGGGAAAAAAAGTATCAACTTTTTATTCTTTTTCTATGTATCCATGATATATATATATATATATATATATATATATATATATATATATATATATATATATATATATATATATATATATATATATATATATATATATATATATATATATATATATATATATATATATATATATATATATATATATATATATATATATATATATATATATTTTTTTTTTTTTTTTTTTTTTTTTTTTTTTGTAAGTGTGTATGGTTAGTGTGTGTCTGCTAGTCGTGTTCACTTTGCTTAAGGGAAATATTTATTAATAAAGGGATGGAAGGATCACAGGTCATATACTGAAACTCAGTTTAAATTGATGACGTGTTTAGTCTTGCATTATTAATATTTTGTACATTGAAATTTAGGTGAGGGCAATGATGGAGTACCTTCCTCGTTTACTTCTATGGTTGATCGTTTTGATCCTGAAGAGGGAAAGGATTATGTTGTTCCTTACAAAGTGAGGGTCGGTGCTTAGTTTTGTATTAATTACTGGTGATATTTTGTACGTAGAAATGTAGAAGTGAAGGCTTTCTCGTGTACTTCTATCTTCTACAGGGTAACCTTTTGATCCTGGAGAGGGAAAGGTCATAGTATTGTTCCTTATATAAAGTGCGGGTCTCGTTACGCCTGTCTGAGGGATGATGATGTTTTGTAGCAGCCTGGAGGGAAGGGGGGGGGAGGCCAGCATTATTTCTCCTTTGTTTCATACTCGACGGTGAATGAAGCTTGTGGTGCACTCTTGTAGGTGGAAATATGTTGTTTGTCGCTGCAAAAATAATAATGCATAGTTTATCCAGTGTGTTAGGGGAGGGTAAATAGGTTACTCTAGTCGGAATGAAGTGATGTTTGTTGGCTTATCAGACACGTGTATTCAGGATGTCAAAGATGAAGGGAATGTATGTTGCCTTTTCCACGTTAGTTAGACCAAAGTATAGATTTGATTTCCTGTTATCAGTTTGTATTTTCTCTTAGAGGAAGTAATTGCTGACGACGAGATGAGGCAAAAACTGTGAGTGAGTTTCTGAGGTCGAATGAAGAAAAGTTATGTTGCTAAATTTATATCTTGTCCAAGGTGATTTTCTTTCTTGTTTAGTATAAGTAAAAATATTTTATCAAGTAAGACATCATTGAATGAGACGAGTGGATTCCACGTTCCAGTGAAGAAAAGGCAATATTATTTCCTCTTATCCATTATGTGAGTATGTAGGTTTTGCTCACGTGCAAATAACAGTAATGTCAGGAAGGCAGTGTTTATTGACCAAAGGCATGGGTGGATCCCGGGGGTCAGGAGTGCGGAGAAGTAATCTGTTGCTTTTTTCACAGTTTGGGGTGATGAAGGCTTTCGCTCTCTCGTTTATGTGAAAATAATCGGTGAGGTGAGGTGGTGTGGCTTTGGCAATAACACGGGTGAAGGAAACTTAATTGTTGTTTTCATCCACTTCATATGAAATTGTTTTTTTCTTCTTGTTTAAGGTTTTTTGTTCAGTGACGTGAGTGTGTTGTACAGTTCAGAAGTGGAGAAAATGTCTTTTAAGCATTTTCTGGGAAATTTTTTTTTTTTCTTATGCATACCAAAATAATAAGGCGAGGTAGTGTGTCTTGGTCAACAAGCGCATGAAAGGAGTGGGTCTCTGAGTTCAGGAGAGAAGGAAAATGATATACTGTTTTCGTCTATTCTCTGCGAAATACTTCTTTGTTCTCGCATGAATACACTGAAAATAAAGAAAATAAAGTTTCCCCTCTTAGGTGAGGCTGGGTGGGCAGGTGAGGTCAGGGTCACAGGAGAGAAAGAGGGATTAATACTTTTCTCTTACGTTAATAAGGAAATAATGGTATAAACTTTGGATTAAGAGGAAGAAAACTTCCAGAGCTTTCAAAAATGGTATGAACTTTTGATTAATGTAAAGAAAAGACCTGTGTCTCCCACTACCATGTACGAAGAAAGTAACTTTTATTTTCATTTCACACTAAGTTATAAGGCAGATTTTTTTTTTTATCTTTTTTTTCGCCAAGTATACATTTTTATGTTTATTTACTTTAGAACTTAATATTACTTTACAATTTAGTGGAAATGTATGTGTTGCATTTAAAGAGTGTGAAATGTCTTGTTCTTTTTCTGCTTCACTCTGAATTATTTGCGTTTGTTTGGTTAGTTTGTTTGTATAAGAAGCGTTTTTCTTTTCATTACAGTGCCGCGAAGATTTATGCTCTCTGTTCACTCAGCAAATTTGGGAATGCGATACTGTTAAATTTTGAACTCTGCGGGTTTATTTATTTACTTATTTATTTTATTTATTTTTTTATTTATTTATTTATTTTGCTTACATATATTTTTTTTCATAGTTTTCATTAGGGTTGAGTGTACATTTTAGGCTTTGGATTTAGATGAAGAATTGGAAATGGGATGTTATTATTATTTTTATTGTTATTGTTATTATTATTATTATTATTATTATTATTATTATTATTATTATTATTATTATTATTATTATTATTATCTTTTGTTCAGTTGGGTTTGCTCCGGTCCAGAGCCTCCTTATATTGGCATAGTGGGTTCAGCGGCGCACCGTGAGTTGCCACCATGCCAATACAAGGAGGCTCTGGACCCGAAACAAAGCCAGCTCCCCTGAAGATGTAGGTGAAACCGGTCGTGAATAAACTCAACTCCATATACCTCCATTATTATTATTATTATTATTATTATTATTATTATTATTATTATTATTATTATTATTATTATTGCAGTTGTATTTTTAATTAATATTGATGATTTTTGTTTCTTTATCTATCCATATTTCTCTCTCTCTCTCTCTCTCTCTACTCTCTCTCATCTCTCTCTCTCTCTCTCTCTCTCTCTCTCTCTCTCTCTCTCTCTCTCTCTCTCTCCTCTCTCCTCTCTCTCTCTCTCTCTCTATTGTTTAAAGAAAATAGTTTATGTATGTAATTTAGGTAATATTTTAAGCGCTACATTTTGACTAAATATTAAAAACTTGAACCTAATATATTGTTAAGTATTGGTGTTGAGTAGTATGTATTTGTTTATTTTGTTTTATTGTTGCGAAATAAAACTTCTCTGTTTTTTCCAGTTTAGTTCAGTGAAGAATTTAAAATGTTACATTTAGACGAAATGTGGGGAAGCTGGCTTTATTTTATTGTGCATTGGAGTGTAAAATTTTATGTATGCATTTATTTATTCATTATTTTTATTTCTACATGTGTATTTTTATTTTCACTCATTTTCTTCACAGGTGAGCGGGAATTCCCACGAAATGTTGAATTTGGATGTGTTGTGTCACGTGTCTGTGTGGAGCTACAGGCACTTGTTTATTTGCTCTTGTATTTCTAGAGATCTTTTTTTTTTAATCATTATTTTCACTTCTGTGACTAATTAAGACTAGATATGTGTAAGATTTCAATGTATTTCGTTTTCTTCTATTTTCTTCTCTTTTGTTTTGTTTTTGTAATGTGGAATTACTTGCACTTGTTTATCTGTATGTATTCCTTTAATTGCCAGTTTTGCTTTGAGCGCTGCACGGAACTTTATGACACCAAGTAGCACAGGATTGTTGCCAGAGAGAGAGAGAGAGAGAGAGAGAGAGAGAGAGAGAGAGAGAGAGAGAGAGAGAGGGGGGGGGGGGGGGGGAGTACATAACGTGCGGTGAAGGACGTTACTGCCTCCCATTAAATCTACGCGCGCTCTGCATTAACAACAAACATCAAATCAACGTGGGCAATGGAATTAGAGCGAAAGTGAAGTAGTATGCAATAAAGGACAATAAACGGGTATAGTCACGCTAAAATTGCCCTTCGTACGGGTACAAAAAAAAAAGAAAAAATATTATAAAATATTAAAGTGGAACTCAGTCTTAGTAACACCGCATTAGCTTACTGGGTTAAAGAAGGAAAGAGTGCTTGGCCAAAGGAACAACAGAACAATAAAATAACAAGAAGAGAAGGAGGGGGATAAAGAAGAAGAAAAAGCGAGCACATCCAAGAGAAACGAAGGGAAACAAGAACACTAACGAGAACAAGAAGAGGAGGAGAAAGAGAAAAAGAAGAAGAGTGCATGTCCAAGAGAAAATAAGAAGGAAAGCAAAAGTATTAAAAAAAAATGAATGAAGATAAGAGAATATGTAAAAAAAGATTAAATATTTCTGAAATAAGCGAATAGAGGGGAAATTTAAAGATACCAAATAAAAAAAAAAAACAAGGAAAAGTACATGGGTAAGAAAATAGATAAAATGGAATGGAACAGAAGAAAAGAGACGAAAGATAAAAAAAAACAGTAAAATATGGAATGAAAGAATAGAATGAGAGATGGTACCAAATTTAAGAATGAAAAAAAATGCATATTGAAGAGAACAGAAAAAGGAGAGAAAGAGAAAAAGGGAAAAAGTAAAAGACGTGGAAAATGAAGAACGATGAGGAATACCTTTGGAAGGAAGGAGCAGAAAGGAAAGATGAATATTCGAAATTTAAGAAGGAAAAAGAGCGCAGCCAAGGGAAAAAGAGGAAGAAGGAAGGAAAATGATGAAAAGAAGAGAAGGAAGGTGAAAAAGGAGATAGGATATTTGTAAAATGACGTAATAGAGGGAGAGAAGATGATGATAAATTTAAGAATGAAAATATTGCATGGTCCAAAGAACAAGGGAAGATGATGATGAATGAATGGAAAGAAGAAAAAAGTGAAGAAGATGGAATACTTGTGGAATGGAGGAATAGAGAGTGAATGGATGAACATGAAATATAGGAAAGAAAGAGTGTACTGATAAAATAATATTGAAGGCATGAGAAGATGAAAGAGAGAGAGAGAGAGAGAGAGAGAGAGAGAGAGAGAGAGAGAGAGAGAGAGAGAGAGAGAGGAGAGAGAGAGAGAGAGAGAGATGAAGGAATATCTGTCGAATTAATGAATATAAGGAAAAGTGGAAAACTACTG
>NC_087152.1:26076816-26159316 GCF_035594125.1 Scylla paramamosain | reverse complement strand
CAGCTACCGTGTCAAGGAAGATAAAATTGCCATGTACAGTAACTAGTGTTTGTGGGGGAGGGTATTACTGCTTATTGGTATGGTAATGTGTTGTGTGTGTGCT
The DNA here is from genome assembly GCF_035594125.1 of Scylla paramamosain. Classification (NCBI taxonomy): domain Eukaryota; kingdom Metazoa; phylum Arthropoda; class Malacostraca; order Decapoda; family Portunidae; genus Scylla; species Scylla paramamosain. The sequence continues at coordinate 26,159,213 of NC_087152.1, read as the reverse complement.
CGTGTTCCTAACGCAGGAGGGAGCACAGTATGGTGGTATATATAGGCATTGTAGGGCGGCCTTCCCTGTCGTTGGGTTGTTCTTATGTAATTTTGCAAGTTTTGTTTCTGAAAATGAGGGTTTTATTTATTTATTTTTTTTTTTCTGCAGTGGTCGTATATTTAATTTAGTATCAAGAACTAGCTCATTTCACTGCAGTTTGTCATCGGGTAAATTACTAGATTAGCAGCGCGGCTCATTTCCTATTTTTTTTTTTTTTCGACTTGTAACCCCTACAATGTTGGGGACCTGGTGGGAAAGCGGGGATTTTGGGTAGGGAGCCAAAATAAGCCTAAATACCGCCTCTTACCACCAAAAACAAGTAGGGAGCTGCCTGCTGCTAGTGTTATGATGACCGCCATGTTTACTTATCATGGTACTTGAATATCCACTTGTGTTTATACTTTACTATGCTACACTCGTCCAAGGCTAGCAATTATTTTCTGCAATTAGTGTTCATACCTGTGGCAATATTCCAGATTGTGTTCCAGGAAATCATTGTGAGATGTCTCACAACATGTGAGATGTTGTAACTTTAAAACATTTAACTAATTAGCCATCAAATGAATAATAACCCTAAACTGTTGCACTGCATTGTAGACATTTCCAAGAGTTCCCCAGACAGAGGCGGGCAGACAGAGGCACCGCCCCGCCAGTCGACGACCTCAGCATAATGACGTGTTTTTACTCCCTCAGTGTCCACATTTCATGAGCTTCATTTTCGAATTGTATCGGTTGATATTAAATAGCGACTTCATGTTGCACTAAAGGACACTAACATTTAAATAATAATGATTGATTCATTGCGTGTTTTAAGACGAGCGAACTACCAAGAGCCATCTTATTACCTCTCACCCCATCACTAGCGCGTTGGAGGGGGAGTTGATGCCTCTCCCTCCCTCCCTCCCTCTCTGCTCGAAGACTGTCACGCAGCGGCAAGTATTCGTTGTGTTGTGAATATTGGCGTCAGTGTCACGGGGTGGCGTCGGTGTGGCAGGAAAGCGACACGTGGTGTAGGTAGGTAGGTACCGTGACGCGGCCGCTGCAGGTGAGGTCTGAAAACTGGTGGAAATGAAGCAGTATCTGTTGGGGTTGTTAGGTAATAATGGCTGGTTAAACAGAGGTGGCTTACTTCCACCCCTCCTCCCAAACCCCCTACTTTCACCACTCTTCCGTCCTCACTCCCCTCTAAATATTAGGGAGCTTTTAGAACGAGTGGTTGTCACCAGGTGGTAGCACAGACACAAACTTCTCTCACATACAAGCAATATCAGATATACTCGTACCTACAGATATACCCTATCCATGAAGCCCTCAAAAATATGTGGCCTCATGCTGGTCACCATCTTCTCTGTTGATAACACCGAGTGACTTCACATGCACTGAGGATCTTTGCAGGCTGCTGAGTGGTGGTGGTGGTTGCTGGTGTCCAGGTGTGGGAATACGTTTGGCCAGCACTGGCCAAACTCTCTCTCTCTCTCTCTCTCTCTCTCTCTCTCTCTCTCTCTCTCTCTCTCTCTCTCTCTAGAGTGAAATAGTTATCCAAACAGCCTATTAAAGAGAGAGAGAGAGAGAGAGAGAGAGAGAGAGAGAGAGAGAGAGAGAGAGAGAGAGAGAGAGAGATGAAGGGGAGGGAAGGCCCACAGCCAAAAGGTGTGAATGGATTTACTTGATCCCCTTCCTTTGAGTGAACTGCCGCCCTTCGTATGGAAACTTTTACTTGTTAAGTTAATCCACCAAAGATTAGATGTGGAAGGTTGAGTGGAAAAAGACCTGCCCTGGGCCCATCATTTTTGTGAGTGACTTTTACCAGAGACGAGGGTGTGAAAAAATTAGTTATCCATCTTGTCCTACCTGGTGATGAACTCTTTTAACTACTAGTACTTATCACATCTTTCCTGACTCCCAGACCATCATGAAGCATTTCTTTTCTTTCACAGCCATGTCTATGCACTATACTGGCTAGAAATTGCACAATCTGCTTCTTTAGTTGTTTCCTTTCTTGAATGTGCATATAAATGTTTTCAGCTGTGCATTCCATGCTGTGTAATGTTGTAGTGAATGGTTAAATTCTAGACTAAGTTGTGAGTCAAACATGTATCAAGCAGTAAGAGTATTGATGTGTGCGTTTTCCCTGCAGGTGGTAACACGGAGAGCAAGTGGAAGAAACCTTCCCAGTGGGCAAATGTCACGTAATTCACGTGGAATACACGTGGATCCTGCACGTGGATTACTCATGGATATTTGATGGAAAATGCAAAATCGAATTCACGTGAAAATGAACACGTGGAATACACGTGTACAAATTCACGTGTAATACACGGTAATATCTGGTGGAATAATCCATGTGTTTATTTATCCGTGAATTATCTGAGCTTTTGTAGTTGATTCCAACAAGTTTGAAGGCTGCATTATCGTGCTCTGGTAATCTGCATGTCATCAGTGCATCCAGTCTCTCAGTATATGTTTCTGTATCATTTACGTAAGCTATAGTCGAATAGGCTATTATAAACAGAAACATATCCTTTACGAGACCGCACATTGTTGACAGGCAGGCTGGTAGAGCACGATAATGCAGCCTTCACACTTGTTGAATGCAACCATAGTACTGTGCAATTTCAGAATACAAGGTAGGCATGTAAAAAATACAAGTAATACAGAAAGTGTGTATATATATATTCTTCAGTCTTACACTTTTTCATAAATTTAATAATCTTCATCCTTGTAAAAATATCAAAACCAAAATAATTTCCATATTTTATGAAAAAAAAAAAAAAGTTAGTGCTTGCATTTTTATATATAAAGGCTTTCAAGATATCTGACTTGAATGAAGAATAACTGCAATATATAAATGGATGATCCCAGTAATACAAAAAATTAAAACTTTGTTTAGCCACAATCCATCCATAGCCTGACACCTGCTCCTATGCATTACCTCCCCATGCCATGGTCCAGAACAGCAGAAACCACCCTTGAACTGTGAGGGTGACCATCCGCCATCCCGGGCCACGACTCAATAAATGGGTTCCCATGGCACTTGTGCCTAGCATTATCCCTGGGCATGTGCCACAAGTGGGACTATAAAAGGTAGAGAAGAATGGGCAGATCCCCAGCCTAGTGTCACCCTAAACAGTAGAGGTATATAGAACAAGAGAAAGACAGAAATGGCTATGGGAAGTAAAGGACACCAACCCTCACTCTGACAAAGAGTCAGCCCACCACTCGGAAAAGTAAGAGAACGTAAAAGAAAATGGACAGAAAGCAAAGGGAAATGAGAAGGGAAAATATGTCAAGCGGTAAAAAGACCTGCTATGGGCTAGTAAAAGAGATCCCCACCCAGGGCCAGAATCAGTCGCCTCTTACGGCACACAGCCAACATGGAGAGGGCTACATTCTAGTATCTATGTAGCCCCAGGGGGAATATATGCAAAGAATACCAGGCCTGCCACAAGTACACAATATGCTTAAAACAATACAGACCACAGTTGTCAATGAAATTAAGCATTTTGTGAATTGATACTTGTGTAGCTCCATACTTTTTCATTTACGTAAAAATACATGGAAACCTAAGTGGTAGGCAAAAGCAAAATTATAAATTAAAATGTTATATCTATTACTAAATTACAAAATAAATCACTGTTAATAATACTAGTTTGCTTTTATAATCTGAGATCATTAATATCATCTCACATAAATATCATGAGGTAATATCCCAATCGGTTCAAATTTTACAGCAGTAAGTCTCTCTCCACATCTTAAAACCATTCTTAAGCTTGAATCCCATAACGACAAGTTGAAAGAACCAGGACCAGGTAAGCGTGGTGGCGGGAACAGCTTGTCTGAGGTTCGGTTCTCGGCGGTCCTGGTTCTTTCATTCTTAAGCTTCTCTAACATCCCCCCTTATACTGTTTACACATCAATAAATTTTGTCATTCTGATAGAAAAAGAGCTTCTTTAAGAGAGAGAGAGAGGGGGGAGGAAGGGAAATGTACACATAGTTACAATATATAAGGTCATCTGTGTACAATCAGTCATGAGATAAATTTACCAGCATTTTTTTAGTAACATACAAAATGAAAATACTTTATCTAGTCATACCCACTGCCACCAGAAGTCGAATCCGGGTCTCTTGAGTGAGAGCCAGGCAGCAAGACCCCTACACCACAGTGGTGTAGTGGTCTTGCTGTCTGGCTCTCACTCAAGAGACCCGGGTTAGACTCCTGGTGGCAGTGGGTATGACTAGATTTTTCACTGCGCTATTGCAGTTCATCTTGGTATGAAAATACTTTACTTCACCAAGGTCATGCATGAGACAAAGATTGGTTTGTTTTAACATTCTTGCAGATCTTAACTGATTGTAAGTACCATTTTACATCAGCTAATTTTCATTTTTCAATTTTGGAGCATTACGCAATTTTGCTGCAACTATCATTTGTATTTCTGTCACATTTGAATCTGAGAACTTTTTAAGCACGCTCTCCTGAATCACATTGTATAACTTTGTTTTTCTAAAAGACAACTTGCCTCTCTGCCCAAGCATGTTATACTGACACATGAGGTTTTTGGTCATAAACCTGCACATCAAATTAGAGACCATATCTCTCTTATTATAGCCACCTATGCGGACGCACTGGTTGCACACTTCCATGAAATAACTGGGATTAACCAATTTATCCTCTAGATTCTGCACTTCTTCCAGGGAATTATTCCGTTTGATTGTAAGAGTACAAGCTGTGTCAGCTGGTTTACCACCACATGTGCTCGTATCCGAAACAGTTTTCCTGATGTCCAGCAGAAGTTGTAACACTCGCTTCTGAAATTCTATAAGAAAAAAATAATACATAACTGAGGATGCTAAATAACTTCCCAATTACAAGAAAAATAAAATACACACACACACACACACATCAAGAGAAGAGTGGTATAACAAAGTGTGCAGAAGCCATGCAAGTTAAGGAGTGGGCATAGCATAAATGGACAAGGAACAGTAGTGGAGATTTATGGAATGAGTACAAAAGGAAGAGAGATTAATATGTCAAAATAAGAAGGCAGGAAAAAAAGAAGTTTGAGAAAAATATTGTAGATAAGTGATTATGAGTTTTTAAATACTCGTAAGAAACTGAAAAATAGAGATGAGATTCTGAAAGTTAAAGTGAATGGTGAAATGTTTGGTAATATTAATGAGGTAGTAGAAGTATTAAATAAATGTTTCTAAAGTGTGTTCACAAGGGAGAGGGAGTTTGCTGAGATAGATACAGTGTCAGTGGCTGGAAGGGCACTGGAAAGGGTACAAACATTAACAGAGGAAATTATAAAACTATTGGAGGAACTGGATGCAAGAAAGTGAGGAGGGCCAAATGGGGTATCAAATTGGGTGCTAAAAGAGTGCATACAACAATTAGCGGGTAAATTGAGTAACTTGATATGTCTCACTGGCACAGGGCCGGGAAAATACCAGTGGATTGGAAGAGGGCAACCATCAAACCAATTTTAAAGGTGGCAGTAAAGAGGATCCGTTAAACTATAGGCCAGTGTCATTAACAAGCGTAGTGGCCAAGATGTGAAAAAAAAAAAAAAAAAACATATATATAAAGGACAGTTGGGTTAAATATTTAGAAAATTGAGAAACTGAAAATGGTTGTGGGAAACTACCTACTATGCCATGCAATATAAGGCTCCATCCACTCTAGCGGGCAGAAGCGAGTTGTTTGCCCGCCGACATTTTCTCCACTTTTGCAAAAGACGAGTAAACTGCCTGTGACAGAAGATGAGGAATTTCATCGGGCATAGCCCGTTGCACCTGGCAGTACACCACTGCCAGACATACAAGGTACATTGGGAGCTTTGGATCCATGGCTGTCAGTTTGCCAGGGAAGTACATACGGCTACACCAGATGGTCATGTCTACCCCTCCATCCGGCTAGAATCAGTGGTCTCATGTTGTCGTACCGCAGTCTTCATCAGATTAAAGAGATCCTCTGCCTGACTGCACGGGTGCTCGTCTCTTGACTGGGGCTCAAGGGGCCTAGGCAGGCAGGCATTGCCACGTGGACGTAAGCTTCTGTGTGCCCGGAGGGATTTACCCGCTAGTGTGGACGGAGCCTAATACGTAATGAATATAACAGTGCAATAATGTTCCAGGGTATATCAACTAGGTCTATGCACTTAATATTGTTATGTTCAACTTTGTCATTTTGGGTACTAATCACTACATACAATTCCTCATAGTGATAAGGATTAGAACTTACTAGTTAGAGGGAAGCTGGATTCAGCATCTTCCTGGCTACCTTTGTGATTCTTTTGATTGTCATTACAAGGGTCACACCTGCTCTTGTTGTCTCTCTGGTTGTGTCTATCACGTCTATTGTCCCAGTCATAGTGGTCATGACTTCTATTTTGATAGTGTTTTTCATATCTCCTCTCCTGCTGGCCAGGGCTATCACTTCGGTCAGGTGTGTCAAGCTGTCTCCTGTCACCTTGGTCATGGCTTCTTCTTCGGTAAAGTGTGTCATGGTGCCTCTTGTCATGCTGGTCGGGACTGTCACTATAGTAAGATAGGTGGTCGGGACTGTCACCTTGGTCATGGCTTCTTCTTCGGTAAGATGTGTCATGGTGCCTCTTGTCATGCTGGTCGGGACTGTCACTATAGTAAGATAGGTGGTTGGGACTGTCACCTTGGTCATGGCTTCTTCTTCGGTAAGGTGTGTCATGATGTCTCCTGTCACCTTGGTCATGGCTTCTTCTTCGGTGAGGTGTGTCATGGTGTCTCCTGTCACCTTGGTCATGGCTTCCTCTTCGGTGAGGTGTGTCATGGTGTCTCCTGTCACCTTGGTCATGGCTTCCTCTTCGGTGAGGTGTGTCATGGTGTCTCCTGTCATGGTGGTCAAGATTGTCACCCCGATCATGGTTTCTTTTTTGGTAAGGCGTGTCATGATGTCTCCTGTCATGCTGGCCACTGCCATCACTGTTGTCAGATGACTTGGATGTCTTGCTGGATACCGAATCTTTTGTTGCACTGCACTCCATCATCCTCAGATAGTTTTCAAGAATGCGATACCTACCATCTGACATCTACGGTGGAGAGTTCTGAGAGCAACAGTGATCCTGATGAAGGTCTACTCATGAGAAAAAGGAGAAAACGTTGTAAGAAAAATCTGCCTGATGACTTTGTCAGCAGTGAAAACTTACATGGTAGGCATACCTGGTCATATTTGAAAACAATTTATGAAAGAAGAAAATCATAACAGTGAATACAACAGCAATACTATTGTTCATTAATAATTAGATTGACAAACTGAGAGAACTGAGAGGTGGGGGATAGCTGGGAAAACACAAAGTGGTTTGGTTAGCAAATTTCTTCAATCTCATTTTTGTCTACAAAGTGTCTGACTGTAAACATTTACAGGTGAAGGGTTTTCCCGGACTATTCACTGACTCCTTTTATTTGTCTTTGACAGCCCCCAACACCAAGCCCTTTCACAGTTTTTTTTTTTTTTTTCGTGTCTTTGTAATATGTAATGATTTTTCCACAGAAGCTGTCCACATGAAGCCAGCCTCACAGAAGCCACAGGTCACAACCTCTCAAGATAAGGTAGCTTCTGCTCCTTCACAGGTTGTACTTCCAACACCTCCTCCTAAGGTGTCTTTGGATATGCGGTCCACCAGAACCCATGGGATGATGGAGTGCAGTGCAACAAAAGATTCGGTATCCAGCAAGACATCCAAGTCATCTGACAACAGTGATGGCAGTGGCCAGCATGACAGGAGACATCATGACACGCCTTACCAAAAAAGAAACCATGATCGAGGTGACAATCTTGACCACCATGACAGGAGACACCATGACACACCTCACCGAAGAAGAAGCCATGACCAAGGTGACAGTCCCGACCACCATGACACACCTCACCGAAGAGGAAGCCATGACCAAGGTGACAGGAGACACCATGACATACCTCACCGAAGAGGAAGCCATGACCAAGGTGACAGGAGACACCATGACACACCTCACCGAAGAGGAAGCCATGACCAAGGTGACAGGAGACACCATGACACACCTCACCGAAGAAGAAGCCATGACCAAGGTGACAGGAGACATCATGACACACCTTACCGAAGAAGAAGCCATGACCAAGGTGACAGTCCCAACCACCTATCTTACTATAGTGACAGTCCCGACCAGCATGACAAGAGGCACCATGACACATCTTACCGAAGAAGAAGCCATGACCAAGGTGACAGTCCCGACCACCTATCTTACTATAGTGACAGTCCCGACCAGCATGACAAGAGGCACCATGACACACTTTACCGAAGAAGAAGCCATGACCAAGGTGACAGGAGACAGCTTGACACACCTGACCGAAGTGATAGCCCTGGCCAGCAGGAGAGGAGATATGAAAAACACTATCAAAATAGAAGTCATGACCACTATGACTGGGACAATAGACGTGATAGACACAACCAGAGAGACAACAAGAGCAGGTGTGACCCTTGTAATGACAATCAAAAGAATCACAAAGGTAGCCAGGAAGATGCTGAATCCAGCTTCCCTCTAACTAGTAAGTTCTAATCCTTATCACTATGAGGAATTGTATGTAGTGATTAGTACCCAAAATGACAAAGTTGAACATAACAATATTAAGTGCATAGACCTAGTTGATATACCCTGGAACATTATTGCACTGTTATATTCATTACGTATTAGGCTCCGTCCACACTAGCGGGTAAATCCCTCCGGGCACACAGAAGCTTACGTCCACGTGGCAATGCCTGCCTGCCTAGGCCCCTTGAGCCCCAGTCAAGAGACGAGCACCCGTGCAGTCAGGCAGAGGATCTCTTTAATCTGATGAAGACTGCGGTACGACAACATGAGACCACTGATTCTAGCCGGATGGAGGGGTAGACATGACCATCTGGTGTAGCCGTATGTACTTCCCTGGCAAACTGACAGCCATGGATCCAAAGCTCCCAATGTACCTTGTATGTCTGGCAGTGGTGTACTGCCAGGTGCAACGGGCTATGCCCGATGAAATTCCTCATCTTCTGTCACAGGCAGTTTACTCGTCTTTTGCAAAAGTGGAGAAAATGTCGGCGGGCAAACAACTCGCTTCTGCCCGCTAGAGTGGATGGAGCCTTATATTGCATGGCATAGTAGGTAGTTTCCCACAACCATTTTCAGTTTCTCAATTTTCTAAATATTTAACCCAACTGTCCTTTATATATATGTTTTTTTTTTTTTTTTCACATCTTGGCCACTATGCTTGTTAATGACACTGGCCTATAGTTTAACGGATCCTCTTTACTGCCATCCCATGGGTTCTGGTGGACCGCATATCCAAAGACACCTTAGGAGGAGGTGTTGGAAGTACAACCTGTGAAGGAGCAGAAGCTACCTTATCTTGAGAGGTTGTGACCTGTGGCTTCTGTGAGGCTGGCTTCATGTGGACAGCTTCTGTGGAAAAATCATTACATATTACAAAGACACGAAAAAAAAAAAAAAAAAAAAACTGTGAAAGGGCTTGGTGTTGGGGGCTGTCAAAGACAAATAAAAGGAGTCAGTGAATAGTCCGGGGAAACCCTTCACCTGTAAATGTTTACAGTCAGACACTTTGTAGACAAAAATGAGATTGAAGAAATTTGCTAACCAAACCACTTTGTGTTTTCCCAGCTATCCCCCACCTCTCAGTTCTCTCAGTTTGTCAATCTAATTATTAATGAACAATAGTATTGCTGTTGTATTCACTGTTATGACTTTCTTCTTTCATAAATTGTTTTCAAATATGACCAGGTATGCCTACCATGTAAGTTTTCACTGCTGACAAAGTCATCAGGCAGATTTTTCTTACAACGTTTTCTCCTTTTTCTCATGAGTAGACCTTCATCAGGATCACTGTTGCTCTCAGAACTCTCCACCGTAGATGTCAGATGGTAGGTATCGCATTCTTGAAAACTATCTGAGGGGGAAAAAAAAAAAAAAAAAAAAAATATATATATATATATATATATATATATATATATATATATATATATATATATATATATATATATATATATATATATATATATATATATATATATATATATATATATATAGCGTTGATGAAGTTTCTTGAAATACTTGGGTTATGAACAAGACGTACTCAGTACCATAACTTTATTTTGCACTAAGTTTCGCCACTCAGATTGCTGGCATCTTCAGTCTAATAGAATAAAATACATATTAAATTTACAATTACACCAAAATACTTAAAATATTATAATATAAGATTCCACACCAATACCTCTTATATTAGCCTGAAGATGCCATCAAGTCTGAGTGGCGTAACGTAGCGCAAAATAAAGTTACGGTACTGAGTACATCTTGTTCATAACCCATATATATATATATATATATATATATATATATATATATATATATATATATATATATATATATATATATATATATATATATATATATATATTGCATACCTCGACCACTGCCCATCTCAGGCGCCAAACATTTCATTACCAGCCCTAAATTTTTGTGACATTTATCTCAATCAGGTACAGCTAAAAGGCAACAAAAATGAGCATTTCTGAGGTGAATAAACATGAAAGTGAACGTCATCCAATAACAGCAAGATAATAGTAAAACACCAACCAGAAGTGATCTTCACTTTTTTCAACATAAACTTTCTCCATGATGCAGGGTCTGGTTCTTGCTGATTATGAAGGGCATTCTCAGCATTAACTCCTTGTGGCCAAAACAAGGTTTGGTTCTCTTCTAATACCCAGCTGGATGGCACCACACCCTCTTCTTCTTTCTTACCCTCCAACCAAACTGCTCGTTTCCACATTCTAAATATAAAATATAATTAATCAATGGGCTATGTTCATGCTTTGCATATTTTGTTTCATTAATAACATCAGCAGTAAGATATTCAAGTACGAATAATACAATATTTAAAAGCTAGGCATGTTGGCAGTTTTACCTCTTCAGATAGGTATATGACAAGAATAAAAACCTAATTTCTATATTTTAAATGTAGTATAGAAACAATTACCCATGTCTCAACCTGACAAAATCCTCTTCATAAGCCGAAGAGCAGCACTCCGGGCTGTACTGGCACACAAGGCACAAGGGAGACGAAGAGGAGAGTGAAGATGCAGATGAACAGTTTTGAGATAAAGAACAATGGCCATAAGAGAGATACATAACAAATACAACTTGTGTAAGAAGACTAAAATCCTGCAGATCTGAAACGTTTTGCTTAACTTCTCTTTAGTAAACACATATCAGTCATGAGAATACACCATGTACAACTGCCCACCTAACTGGAAATGTCATGTACAACTGGTACTAAAACAACACCATCTTTGTATGGCAATTTTATCACCTTTCTATGCAGCTGCTCTAAGTGAATTACTTTCTTTTTTAAATTACTCTTATTTTTCATAAACACAATGTTAATGAGTTTAGAATTGCATGGTTCAGTAAAAAAATTTTCAGTTTGGCTTTGACGAAGAACATCACATTCATAGTAGACATCATTTTTTAGTTTCCTAAGGAACACAAAATCTTCATTTTTTAACATGAAACAATTATTTTTGTATTTTGTAGATATATATATTCTGTGATTAGCTTCTGTCACTTTTGATTCATTAAACATTTTCTTTTCTGCAAGTCTTTTGAAAACTTGAGAAACTGGATTGTTTGATGACCTCACTAACTGCTTTATTTTGTGAAGTTCATTCTCGTAAGGGAAAGCACAAATGTCATTAAGGGAACACTGGTAATTCTCTACATCATCTACCAAGTGAAGAAGATTATGAACATTATATACAATAAAACTTTGACCATATATATCTCGACACTGTTGTACAAAACACTTAAGTAATTCTCATGCATATGGGAAGTAAGAATTTCGTATTTCATCATTGGAATTCAATAAAACTGATAAGGACACAGTAAGCAAAAGACTGTTTTTGTATATAATATCAGGAACAACATCTTTCAGGACAACAATACTTGTGTATAATATATACTGTCTAAATTCGGTGGCCTTCCAGCGATCAATTACAGCTAGTGATCGTGGCTGTCTAGCAAATTCACTTGGTAGTTTGTTGGAAAGACTCTCTAAAGAAGAAGAAATTAAACTTATTTGAAGCTGAGAGAGTTTGCATTTCTTAGAACCTCTTATGAGGAAAAGTAGCATTCTTCTGGTAACACCAAGGCAAATCATATGCATGTAATCCAGTGGAAACCCTTTCACGCAAGATATTCCATACTGAATCAAAGGACTTTTTCCTAACTGATGAGAATCCCTGTACTGTTCCTGATTGAATTTCTCATCAGATCTTTCATTACAGGGTTGTGCAGAGTCTAATACAAGAACATGTGATTGCCAGGTTCCTTTAATTTCACATCTCTCACATGAGTAATACCCATTGTGCCCTTTTATGCATTTGATAAATGAGCGTGCAGGTGCATCACAAATAAATGCAACTATTCTTACTGCCAGTCTTTTCCCTTCAAAAACTAAACCATTTTCAGAAAGTTGCTTATATTCTTGAAGAAAATCTTCCAAAAAACTGTCAATAGAATCTGGTTTAGTCTTTCCACAATACAGAGCAACTAATGCTGGCTTAAAGCAGCTGAACTTTATCAGTATAGGCCAGAACTGTTCATTGCTTGATTTATGTAAAGGAATACCATCTATGTTTACACTGAGTTTAACCGAATCATTTTCTTTTACAAATGCTGGATGAGTCTTCAATATATTTTGCAAACATGAACCAATCCCAAAATAATAATAGTGTCCTCCACATTTTTCTAATACCTCTACATACCTTGGAGTTTCCATCAAAGTGCGTGAATCTTTAGGTAGATTATGCCCATTATTCCTCAACAGCTCCAATAATTCATTTGCTGCCTGGCGTGTAATGTTATTTTTTGATGCCCATAAAGCTAATCCTTCTTCAAGTGCCAAATCAGATATATGGTGGTGACTCTCATCATCTGTGCTTAATTCTTCTGGTGCAGTTACTATCAAGGGGGATAAGGATGTACTTTCACAACTGTCCTGGTCAGAAAAGCTTAAAGATGGGTCAGAGTTATTATGGTAAAGTTTGGGAATTTTGGTGTTTTGATGAACCCAGTCAGCTTCCTCTTCACTACTACTAACCAACAGTTCCTTGAGCTCACGTTGTATCTGCCTGTATCTTTTATGGTAAGACATAATTAATTGAGAAGAGACTGTGATCAAAAGTCAGGGAAAAATAGGAGAGTTAGAGTAGTGGTTTAGTACTCTGAAAGATAACAAATGAAATATATTAGTTTAGAGTACACAAAAACAAATTAAAGTAGTTCTGCAGTTTACACAAAACACAGAGTAGCTTAAAGATTACATACTACAACACAAACGAGCTCAATGATTACACACAACACAAAGTAGCAAAAAATTGCCTTCTGAAGAGAGTTTCAGTATGACAGTGATATAGGTGATCAGTCAGACTTTAAAGGTCCGTAAAGTAAATTTGAAGCACCACCCTCTGACTACTTCATGCCTCGTATTAAAATTCTTCGTAATGATGTTTTCCATGCCCTCGCTGGCCTAAACCCTCAGAAGGCTTATGGACCTGATGGGGTCCCTCCTATTGTTCTCCGAAACTGTGCCTCCGTGCTTGCACCTTGCCTAGTCAAACTCTTTCAGCTCTGTTTGTCAACATCTACCTTTCCTTCTTGCTGGAAGTTTGCCTACATTCAACCTGTTCCTAAAAAGGGTGACCGCTCTAATCCCTCAAACTACCGTCCTATTGCTTTAATTTCCTGCTTATCTAAAGTTTTTGAATCTATCCTCAACAGGAAGATTCTTAAACATCTATCACTTCACAACCTTCTATCTGATCGCCAGTATGGGTTCCGTCAAGGCCGCTCTACTGGTGATCTTCTGGCTTTCCTTACTGAGTCTTGGTCATCCTCTTTTAGAGACTTTGGTGAAACTTTTGCTGTTGCCTTGGACATATCAAAAGCCTTTGATAGAGTCTGGCACAAAGCTTTGATTTCCAAACTACCCTCCTACGGTTTCTATCCTTCTCTCTGTAACTTCATCTCAAGTTTCCTTTCTGACCGTTCTATTGCTGCTGTGGTAGACGGTCACTGTTCTTCTCCTAAATCTATTAACAGTGGTGTTCCTCAGGGTTCTGTCCTGTCACCCTGTGTTCACATCACATCCTAGTAAAATTAATTTCCTAAGTTTGAAAACATTCTATCTGACCTCTTCAAAACTAGTTACTATTCAGTAACTGATAATTTACAGACAAAAGTGGTTTTACCACTACACACATGAAAACTACTGCAGCTATATTAACAGGCTTAGTATGCATATGGGGAAGTAGAAATAATACCAGTGATGTTTCTGGCAGAAATGCCATAAAGAAATTGCAAACACTGCATTTTTAGCATAATGCATCCCAGTTAAAGAAAAATACATAGCTATATACATTTTCGTTGTCACTAAATTCATAACAGTATATCATGTTAGTAGTACTATAAGGTGTATTTCTGTATTTTATTATTAATAACGCATCATAGATCACTAATAACCACACAAGTGAGAAGTGAAGGGATCAAAACCCTCATGGTAATTGTGCCGAGTTCTCTCCCGACGTATTTACTGGTTTGTTTTTCTAACCGATCGGGCACAAGCCTTCACACACCCGTAAAACAGAAACAGAAAGTGGGGAGAAGTGCCACCTAGGTACCCTCTAACATAAAGTGAAATACCTTTCGCCTTATTGTGCCGCTTCTGCGTCTGCCATGCTTCATTGATTCTGTTTTTGCCAGCACCAGCAAACTTGGGGACCTGGCAGGAAAGTGAGGTTTTAGGGTGTGGGAAGCCAAAAAGGGCAAATTTGGCAAGACTCAAAAAGTCTATGGTAAATAAAAAAAAAATTTTTTTAAAGGCTCCTCAAAAGGAAAACCATCATCTATGGAAGTTTCCCAATAATGTAGTGCCTCCGTGGTGCAGTGGTCAGCATGCCTGGCTACAAATCTGCGGGCCCAGTTTTCGGGTTCGATCCCAGCCTGGGCAGTTGGCGGCCGTCCGCTGGTCCTTGCCTTACCGTACGCCGTACGGTAGACGAGGGGGTAGTGGACCCGTCTAAGACATGTCACGTACGAGTACGACTCGTACATAATACGTATCCCGAGTCGACTCTCAGACCTCAGTAAGGCTCAGTTGCTTACTTGCTTCCGCTCTCGGCTGTTGTTAAACATACAGAGCTCTTTCAATTTTCACCATGAGTAGTGATGAGGATCAACCTGGTTGTAGCAGTACATACCATTCACCACCACGTAAAAAAGCAAAAGTGTGGTATAAGCAAGCATTCAAACAGGAGTGGCTAGAAGAAGAGGAATTTAAATCATGGGTGAAAGCTGATCCTTCAGATAAATTCAGTGCAGTGTGCTGTGTGTGTGACGGAACAATTAAAAACTGCAGTAAATCACGCTCGTTGAGTCACAAGAATTCCACAAAACATGCAAAAAAACTTCGCTGCCAAGAGAAACATGACTGTGATTGACAAATTTGTTGTGAAAAAAACAGAACCTGACAAGAAAGAAAAAGTACATCGTGCTGAATTACTGCTTACGGGCTTCATGGCAGAACATGGCATGCCATTCTCTCAAGCTAATCACTTAATACCCGTAATCAAGAAGATGTTTCCCGATTGTGATACTGCACAGAACATGACACTTATGAAAACAAAGGCAGCTTATGTGATGCAAGATGGAATAGCATGGGAAGAAAGCCATGATATATCCAAAGTGTGCCAAGAAAATATGTTTTCACTGATAATTGATGAAAGCACAGACATTTCAGTGTCCCAGATCCTTGCCGTGATGGTAAGGTATTATGATGGCAAGAAATGTAAAGTAACTGATGCTCTGTTAGATATTATAGAAGTTGATGATGCATCTGCTGAAAGTCTCTACAAAGCAGTGAAAACTTTACTTTCTGTGAAAATGATACCGGTCTCCAATATAATTGGCTTTGCAAGTGACAACTGTTCTACAATGTTAGGCTCAAAAAGTGGCTTCCAAGCCTACCTGAAACGTGATGTTCCCTCAGTTTTTGTACTGGGATGCATTTGTCATTCTTTTGCCTTATGTGCCAGTCATGCTTGCTCCACCCTGCCTTCATTTTTGGAACAGTTCCTGAGAGACATTTGCTGTTATTTTTCACGTAGCAGCAAGCGGACACACCAGTTCCAGGTATTTCAAGACATTACCAAGAGTCCGCAACACAGAATGCTTAAGCTTTCCCAGACAAGATGGCTATCTAGAGGAAAAGTAATTGCCCGCATCCTGGAGCAGTGGGATGCTCTACTTTTATTCTTTCAAGGGGAAATGAAAACAGATGCAGTAAAGCTTGATGGTGCAGGTGAAATATACAAAATGATGGTCAGTCGTGGAACAAAACACATGCTGCTTTTCCTCAACTACGTACTAGGTAAAGTTGACAGGATGAACTTGGAGTTTCAGTCCGAACAGTACAGACTTGCAACACTTCATGCATCCATTGCTGGAGAGTATAGAAGCATTCTTGGCATGTTTATCAAAGAGGATGTTTTGTTCACAGAAAAGTTGTCCAACATCAATCCCCAAGACACCACTTTATACCAAAGTTTGGAGAAACTCAACCTTGGGGGTCGATGTAGTGCCCTGCTTATTAAGGAGCCAATACATGACAGTGATGCAGGGAAAAGATTCCTCATAGACTGCCGAAACTTCCTAGTAGAACTATGTTTACAAATGAAGAAACGCTTCCCTTTTGAAGAGGACAGCGTTATTGCTCTGATGAAAAACATTGACCCTAAAGTTGCTGTATCACCTCACAGAAGTACATACATCACGAGTCTCGCAGTGCACTTTCCAATGGTTGTTAAAGAGGAGGAATTGGATACTTTAGAAGATGAATGGCAAAATCTTATTTATAGCAAGGAAACTGTGCAAAACCTCACTCAGACACCTACATCATTCTGGAGTGAACTACAAAAAGTTAAAGATGGAAATAACAAGATGAAATTTGGAGTACTAGCAAGACTTATGTGTGGACTATTAGCATTGCCACACTCATCGGCTTGTGTAGAAAGGGTATTCTCGCAAGTTAATATCATAAAAACAAAGCAAAGTAACAGACTTCTGGCAACAACCATCTCTAATAGACTTCTAGCAAAACAAGGAATTGCTCGACAAAGTGTAAAATGTTTTGACTGGGAGCCATCAGCACGCCTAATAGGAGATGTGAAAAGTGGCGCGTGTCATCAGCGGTATGTAGAAAGGTGCAACAAGCGTGAGGTGGCAACAATCCACCCTGCCTCTGACTCGGACAGCGACGATCCTCTGCCAGTTCATCCCCACTAAACACAGCAACATTAAAGTAAGTGTCATGAATTACTTTTTATGATTAAATGCCATGATGTTTAATAATCTAGGCTTTTTTTCGGAATCTTGATGTTTTTAGCAACCCATCTAGGTTTTTCTATGTTTAGGGAGTGGCAACACTGGTTGGCGTACAGCCCACCCAGCTGTTCATCCATCCCTTTCGGGTTGGTCGATAAACGGGTACCTGGGGAAACCTGGGGAAGGTAAACTGTGGAAACCCGGATGTCATTCCCTGCAGCCATGTGTCCCGAGATAACGGGTTCTTACCCACCACAGGCTCCAAGGGCTAATGGGATGGAGATGAGTGCCGCAGCCACGCGCAGCCACTGCGAATGCACCCACTTTACCTTTTTTTTTACTTAACGTTGCCTATTCTAACATCTTGGAGTACTCTATTTCATAATTACGGTTACATTCTACTTTAGCTATATCACAACATTACCATGCATTACATGTACTTGGTGATGGTAGGTTAAGGCAAGGTATCAGTTAATGTTACGTTAAGTTTAACTTGAGAGTCCCTAGGTTACGCACCAAAATGACTCAGTTAGGTCAAGTTAAACCCAAGTCCTTAAGTTGCATGGCCAAACGACTATCGGTTAGGTTAGGTAGAGGGGGGACGAGGGGGCGTGAAGCCACCAAATGGTAGGGGGTCGAGGGGGCGCAGTACCCCAGATAGGCAAGGGGGTTCGGGGGGAAGGGGGCGTAGCTCCGGATATGTTTTGAATTCCATGTTTACTTTACAAAACAAAAGTAGGGTGGGTCGATGGGAGCGCAGCTCCCCAATAGGTAGGGTGGATCGAGGGGGGCACAGCCCCTCCGTTAGGTAGGGTGGGTCGCTGGGAGCGCAGTCCCCTCATGGGGTACTCTAGGCTCATAGCGTTGCCACCATTGTATGATCGAGGATTTTCCCTAGATAGGGATTTTCCTTGTTTGGGGAATTTCTCTAAAAATGTTATAGTTTTCACAGTAGACTTTTTGGGTCTTGCCAAATTTGCCCTATGTGGCTTCCTCCACCCTAAAACTCCGCCTTCCCGCCACGTCTTAAAGTTTGTTGGTGCTGGGAAAACGAGGAAAAAAACAAACCAGTAATAACGCCGAGAAAGGACTCTACACTTTTACCCATAATGACTACTTGAACAAGGAAGGGGGTGGCAAACCCTTCCTTCCATTTTGGCAGGTAATTTCTGGAAAGGTTAGGTTAGGTTAGCTTAGGAAATCTTGGGTTTGGTTAGTGAACAATAATTAAGGCAATCATCTAAACTTTGTATATACTTGGCCTAAAATATTTTGCAGAATTATTATAGCAGAGGTCAGATTAGGATTTTCGGGTTGAAACTACTTTCTTTTTATAGATTTCGATGTGCTATTTATAAATTGGCAATTTTTTGGTTTGTAAAAAAAATACTTGCCCCTCACCACCACCCCAATACTTCGAATCAGGTTAGGTTAGTGGGTTAGGTTTGGTTTGGTTTGGTTAGGTTATTTTAGGTTAGGTTAGGTGGGGAAATGAAAAAAAAATTGCCTTCGCCCTGTAATTTAGGTTAAGTTAGGTAGGATAGGTTATTTTAGATTGTTTTAGATTAGGATTCATTAGTTTTAGTGGTAATATTTTACTTTAGCTACACCAAAAGATTACCTTACCTACGGCCTTGTTTGCCTTACTGGAGTCTTACATTATGGTTAAGGTTTCTATAAGTGTCCCCGCCGGGTCTCTATCCCCATTACAAGGTAAGATATTGCATTAATTGAATTAATATTTATCTTACTTTACGGGGTTCTCGAGTGTAGAGGTGTTAGACCTGTTTAATAAATGGGTGTCTTAATGACAAAAGATCTTCGGCCATGTATTCAAATATAAATAAGCGTTGTTCATTACCCCAAAACCGTGGCAAGACGGCCAGGTAGGCGAGTGATATGTGGCGTTAGGTTATGTGCACCCGACTATCCCTTGATGTTTGTACATACTTTGGGTGTATAGCACACTTTCCAGCCATTTCTTCAGTTTATAGTCCTCTGTTCTTTTAAAAAATTTCCGGGCTGGCGTGCTAGCCATTGTGGGGTTCCCTCGGGAGCCCAAACCAGGTAAGAACCACTCCACTCAGGCCCCACCCCACTCCACTCCACCCCGGTAGGGTCATCTCTGGATAAGAGGTGACGAGCACACCTATCACTACCGTAGGGCAGACAGGCGTCTTCTCGCACAGCCGCTGCAACTCACATAGCCCCTAGAGCAGATGAAGAAACACTCTAGGACTAGATTCACTGCCGCCTAAAAATTCTTGTCCAACACTCTCCAATCACGCTCTCCCTTTCCTTGTACACTCCACTGACATCCTACACTTTGCCCACAGGTAATCCTCACACTTGAATACATCACTACATACCTGCTATTTGCTAGCACAGCCACGAAAGGCTCCAAAACAGCCTGAGACTTCCTGAACTGTCCCTGTCTTTCCCACAGTTTTCGCGCCAACGGCCGAGGCTGGCAGCCTGGCACGTACAAGGCAGACCATCCGAGCAGCGCGTTGCGCAAACTCCCTCGCCCTATTATTTTAGCTTACTATGGTGATAATTCCTTAATATATTCCAACAATGCTACCCTGAAATCTATTTCATAATACATAATATGATTACTTTGTGGTTTGCCAGCATTTACGGACAACAATAGAGAAAAATTCAAATTCAAATTAAAACAATTTATTGATGTAAAGAAAATAAATACATCAGAGAGAGAGAGAGAGAGAGAGAGAGAGAGAGAGAGAGAGAGAGAGAGAGAGAGAGAGAGAGAGAGAGAGATGAATACTCAATTTAATCTCCGTGTTTCAGTGACTGCATGGTGCATTGCCTGGCGGCCGGGTAGACTATTTGATTTAGCGGGCAGCTCAAAATTTTGTAGCCTATATATATGTATGAAGGTTGCAAATATATGGATTATCATTAGTAGGCTACAGATGAAATATAACAACTAAAATTAATCAAGGTGGATGTATAATGTTCTGGACTGACCTTATTTTTACTATTTTATTTTAAATTTAATGTTAACAAAAGCATATAATTAACGCCCAGAATGCCATTTTTAGTAATGTATTATCACGTGAATTCAAGTACCAGATTTATGCGTGTATAAAATTACTAAAGAAATCACGTGATTTCTTTTTCCAGTTATTCACGTGAATCTGGTAACCAGTTATCCATGTGGAAAAGACATGGAAATTTAGTGAATACTTGCGTACTCAAGATTTCACCAGAAATCCATGAATAATCCACATCGAATTCACGTGCCGTGCCCATTGGGTTGTACATCTCAGCCACTTCTATCAGCACTAGAGGCCATCCACACAGTTAATGCAACAGACTTGTACATCTCAGCCACTTCTATTAGCACTAGAGGCCATCCATACAGTTAATGCAGCAGACCTGTTCATCTCAGCCACTTCTATCAGCACTAGAGGCCATCCATACAATTAATGCAACAGACTTGTACACCTCGGCCACTGCTGTCAGCACTAGAGGCCGTCCATACAGTTAATGCAGCAGACCTGTTCATCTGAGCCACTTCTGTCAGCATTCCTTGTAGTTGTTGTGATGCCAGGCACACATTTTTCTCAGAGTGATGAAAATCTGGAATTTTCTTGCCAATAGTGTGCCTGAATCTAATTCTGTTGATGATTTTAGGTACAGTTTGTCCAACTTCTCAGGTGTACATCTGTTTGATTCTTGCTGGTGACATATACGCTGTGCTGCTAGTCAGATTTATTATTTGTCTTGGGCTGATGGCACACTTGCCAGGCAGTTAGATAAGCATGTACAGACTTTGGTGTCTTTTTGATAGTGCTGGTGAGCTGACCCTGAACTGGCCCTGAAGGGGTTCTCTCTTGTGAGACCAGCCAGGTAAAAAATATGTTGAAATGTAGCCACATTTACTATTCTGAAGTATTTACTATTCTATTCATTTCTTCTCTGTTCACAGGTGCTCTGGAAAATCAATTCAAGGCTAATTATTATTTTTTCTTTATTCATTATCCACAGTTGCTTTGGAAAATGCATTCCTGGCTGAGTGTGGTGCGTGTGCCTGCTACTCGTGTGGTGGTGCTGCTGCTGCGTGAAGCCTCTGCCGTGGGAACCCACCACAAATAGCTAATGATTCTGTATGACGGGATCAGCAGCAGACAGAATTCCAGTGATGTATTAACATGCCTAGGTTTGGTCCTAAAGGATTGATTTGATGTTGTATTTACTACTCATTTGTCTGTAGTCTATATAGTTTTACTACTACTGGAGTAGTAGTAAAACTGGGGCTTTTTTTTTTTTTTTTTTATTCAAAATTTTTGTTGCCCCTGGCCAGTGGCCCTCTTACAGGAGAAAAGTAGTAGTAGTAATATTTATTTTTGTATGTGTTTGTGTCTATTATAGTATACTGCACTGTAGGAAAAGTTTTGTGAGGAACATGTGTTAATCTTGACAGTCACTGGTTTTAACCTGAAGCACAACTTTCCAGAAACAAGACCTTGCATTTAGTATACAACAAACTAACTTACCAGCTTCCTGTGTTAGCTTAATTCTATCTTGTTCGTATTCTTAATGCTTTGCTTTCTCATAAAAAAAAAACATTTTCAAAGGCCATACAGATGATCACCAAAATTCTCATGGGGCATTTTCTTTCTCTCTTGCAAAATCCTTGCATTGTCAGTCATGAAAATGCCCCTGGAAACCATAACAACACCAACTGAGTAAAGATAAAGGTGAAAATAATGATAGTGGTTGTGGCAGTGGTGGTGGTGGTGGTGGTGGCGGCTCTGAGGAGAATTAAGTACTAATATCAGAAGGATGTGGTTTTCATGTTGCAGAAGAAACCAGATGGAAAAAAAGGTGTGTGTGTGTGTGTGTGTGTGTGTGTGTGTGTGTGTGTGTGTGTGTGAGAGAGAGAGAGAGAGAGAGAGAGAGAGAGAGAGAGAGAGAGAGAGAGAGAGAGAGAATGGCTGGGTTAGGGAGAGAGAAGAGAAAGAGAAAGAGGTAAGTGGAGATATAGAGACAAGGGAGAAGGAAGGAAAAGCAGAGGAGTTATGGGAGAGATGGCAGAAATGGAGGAGGGAGGGAGGGTAGAAGAGCAGTATGTAAGTGAGTGTGAGTGGAGTCAACATATAAAAGGGAGAGAAATGAATACTCCAAAGAGGGAAGAAATAAAGAATTCATGAAAAGATATTATAGACATATGTAAGGATGAACCAAGGATGTTCTATAGAACAGTAAAATGAAGAATAAGAATGGGTTTAACAAACTGAAAATAAATGGTAAACATGTTGAAGAAGAAGCACAAATTGCAGAGGTTTTGAATGACTTCTTTCAAAGTGTCTTCACTGGAGAGGGAACATTTGGTAGACCGGTGATGGCAGGTGTGATAGTAGAAGGACTGAGTGAGATTGAGGTAACAGTGGATGAGGTAAGAATAATGATGGAAGACTTGGATGTGAGGAAGGCACAGGGACCTGATGGAGTGTCTGATTGGGTGGTGAAGGAATGCAGAGATCAACCTGCACACATGATTTACAAACTCATCATAACTTCATTAAGGGAAGGAGTGGTGCCCAAAATTGTGCCAAAGAATAGTGAAGCAAAGATGGAGTGAATATCTGGAAAAGAGAGAAATATTAACAGACAGACAATTCAGATTTAGGAAAGGAAGGTCATGTATAACAAATTTAAGGTGTTTCTACTCCAGTCATAGATATGGTACAAGAAAGAGAGGGATGGGCAGATTGTGTTTATTTTGATAAGGTGCCCCACAGCAGACTGTTGTGGAAATGAGAAATGTCTGGTGGGCTGAGAGGAGCACTCCTACATTGGATCAGTGACTTTCTGAGAGGAAGGGAAATGAGAACAGTGGTCAAAGATAAAAAGTCATCATGGAGAGAGGTAATTAGTGGTGTTCTGCAGGGTTCAGTACTACCACCAGTCATGTTTGCTACCTGTGTGAATGATGTGATGGAAGGGATGAATAGTTACATGAGTCTATTTGCTGATGATGCAAAATTGATAGGAAAAGTGGAGAGGACAGAGGATTGTGAAGCTCTACAAGGAGATCTTAATGTGATTTGGGATTGGAGTGACACTTGGAAAATGGAGTTTAACATAAAAAAATGTGGAAAGTTGAAGTTTGGGCATAGTTGTGTGATGCCAGTCTTCAGTTATAAATTGGGTAATGAGGAAATAAAAGTGAAGAGTGAAGAGAAAGACCTTGGAATTACTGTCATTGATAAGTTGTCCTCAGAGGTACATGTAAGAAGAAAGACAGGGGAAACATATAATCTGGTGAGAAACATAAGAACATCATTCAACTATCTGGATGAAGAGATGATTAGGGATGTAACTGGCAATGATAAGACCTAGTTTGAAATATGCAGCAGTGATGTGGTCTCCCAGCACTAAAAGGGACATAAAGAAATTAGAAAGAATACAGTGAGCAGCGACAAAGTTGCCTCTGACCCTATCAGACTTATCATATGAAGAGAGACTAAAACTAAACCTACCCACCCTTGGAAGAGAGAAGAGAGAGAGGTGATCTGATGGCCTTATATTGGATTTTGTCGGCCTGTGAAAAATTGGACCAGAGTAATTTGGTGGTGAGAGACTTCAGAAGCACAAGAGGGCATGAGAAGATGAAGAAGAAGGGTGTGTGTAGAAGGATATTAAGAATAGTTTCCTGCAAAGTACTGCAGAAATCTGGAAACACACACACACACACACACACACACACACACACACACACACACACACACACACACACACACACACACACACACACACACAGACACACACACACACACACACACACACACACACACACACACACACACTTAAAAACATCTGAAAATTTTTACTATAAACTTGTAAATTTGTTCATAATTGTATGACTTCTTATATGTCACCTCTTATGTGACCTGTTATGACCTCTCAGGGACAGCCTTGGTGGCATCCATTACTGGCAGAAGGCCCAATGTGCTGAGTGACAGGGCAGCATGACCTTGCACATCAGAGGGTCAGGTCAGTGTGTGCATTGTGCATATTGTGCCTTAGTGGACTGTCACCTCTCTCTCTCTCTCTCTCTCTCTCTCTCTCTCTCTCTCTCTCTCTCTCTCTCTCTCTCTCTCTCTCTCTCTCTCTCTCTCTCTCTCTCTCTCTCTCTCTCTCTCTCTCTCTCTCTCTCTCTCTCTCTCTCTCTCTCTCTCTCTCTCTCTCTCTCTCTCTCTCTCTCTCTCTCTCTCTCTCTCTCTCTCTCTCATTCATATCAGCGCTCTATTCTCTTCTCCCATTCATTAGAGGTCATCCCCTTGCACCCACAGCATGTATTGCACTCATACACATCTCCTCCCTTTCCCAGTTCTACACATTTCTCTCATCTCCTGCATTGTGTCACTGTCTCCTTAGTATGGCTGGGCAAGGTCACCTAATATTGAGACAGTAGCTCCTCGTTGGTCACTGCCAGGTTCTGTTTTGGATCTTCACGGCAATTTCCACACCAGCAAACACTACAAGCTTGACTACACTAATCCTGTCTCCAGTGAAGCTAAGAGTGGGAGTGTTCTTACCAAGTATGTGTTGTGTTGTGGAGTTTTTAGTTTAGTATTAGTCACTGTCCTTCCTTAATATGTTACTGGAATCATGAAAACACCCTTGCAAACCATAAGAACATCTGCTAAAACCTGTTAAAGTATCATTAACCCTTTTAAACCATTATTTGAATCACAAAAACATCCTTGCAAACCCTGACAGCATCCACTAAAACCTGTTAAACTGTCACTAGCCTTATCAAACCATTACTTGATCATGAAAACACCCTTGAAAAACCTGGTAACATCCATTAAAGTCTGTTGAACTATTACTGACCTTATTAAACCATTACTTGAATCATGAAAATGCCCTTGAAAACCCTGATAACATCCACTAAAGCCTTTTAAACTATCATTTCAATCAGGGGAGCTTCCAACACCATTAGAGCCAGTTAATAAAGAAAAGGCGCTGAGATATTAGGGATTGCACATTTCAAGCTGTAGCCTTACCTCACATCCTTAACTCCCATAACAGGGCCTTTGTTGGAGGCATCCCCTGTGATACAGTGGACGAGAACCTGGAGACACACTGACAAGGGAGAAGGTTACTTGTCGCTCCAAGGCTAAGCTGGTTGGCCCCATGAATGCCACTGTCTACGTTACTGGAAGAGGGGCATCTGAAGTGACCAAGACAGGAATGTATGTGGACTCCCAGGACAGATTGTACCAGTTCCATACATATGCTGGTGTGTACATATAGTGTGCCTGCATATGTATGCATGTGGATCTAGTCTTACCTTATGTGATCAGTGACTTTATCCTGACTATTGGAAATAACTGTATAGGAATTAAGCTTATAATGCCCTGTGTTTTAGTTGTAGATTGTTGTGTTTTTCTTAGTTTTTACATGGTGTCCTCCAAGTTTAGGTACACACTTTGGGATTTGATAGTTCAAGTAATTCTAAATTGAAAATACTCTATACACATATGCTGTGTTTTGCTTTATTTTGTGAGAAATTAATGCGTAGCTAAGTTGTGAATTGCGGGAGCTGCTTGCCTGGGTGTGCCTCCGTCTCTTTCCTCCCTCCTTGGCTCATTACGTGGCTCATTACGTACTCACATGGTGCTGCACAGCATGAAGTGATAATTTTTTGTGTTCAACGTATGCAGTCAAATCCTTACAGGAAATAGCAAATGACAGATTAAATTTTTGTATGTGTCTGAAGAAAATGTGCAGGTAACACAGCAATACAGTGGTTATTCAGTGCTGCTTTTTAAAACATACATGGCAATTCACTGCAAATGTCATCCCCTTTGACAGTCATCATCTTGACATTTAAATGGTAAGCCTTGTCAATCAAGTGACTGCCTAAGTGCATCATTTCGCTCCTGTCATTCCTTATCTGCTCTGCTGCTTCCTCAGTGGGGTGAATCAGCTCCTCTCTGTAACATGATTTGTTCTTGTACATCAAGGATTTCATGAGTCCCCAAAGGAAAGAAATCCGTTGGTGTTAGGTGAGGGGATCTTGCTGGCCATTCCTGTGGGCCTCCATGACCTATCCATCATCAGGAAACTGATTCCAGGCAAGCAGCTCCCACAACACACAACTTACATGTTAATTTCTCACAAAATAAAGCAAACAGCGTGTGTGTGTATAGAGTATTTTTGACCCAGGATTACTTGAACTATCATATCCCAAGGTATGTACCTTAATTTATGGGACACCCTGTATTGTTAGTACACACACACACACACACACACACACACACACACACACACACACACACACACACACACACACACACACACACACACACACACACACACACACACACTGTGCCGCCCAGCTAATTGGACACATCCACAGCAGCTCCAAGGAGTTAACTAGGTTTTGGTTGTACAGGGGAGCTGAGCTTGAGTCCTGTCTCCATAATAGGGAATTGTGTGATGTGTGAGTGCAGGGGAAGTGAAGTGTAAATTGGGAAGTGGCCGAAAAGGTGATTGGGAGAGTAGCGTACAGGTAAACATTATCTTACCAGGGAATATCAAGAAGGAAGATGTCAGTGGACATGGCAAATATTTTTGAGGGTTTCAAGGAAGAAGACCTCAGTGTAGCTCATACAAATAAACGAATGTGGAAAATTGAAGAAAATGTCAAAATACAAAAAGAAATATGTCACTTAGCAGTGATAATAAAGACATGAAAGGAAGAGAGAGGGAGGTGGGTGGTGACAATGTAAAAAAAGATATCCAGTGATATAATAGAGATGAAGAAGAAGATGGAAAAAGAAAGGAAAACAAAGAACTTAGAGAAGAGGTGACAAAAATAGTGACTTAAACAAGAAGTACTATAAAGAAATAAAAAAACTCAAGGAAGAGAACAAGGTGTTAAAGAAAGCTTTACAAAAGAGAGAGAGAGAGAGAGAGAGAGAGAGAGAGAGAGAGAGAGAGAGAGAGAGAGAGAGAGAGAGAGAGAGAGAGAGAGAGAGAGAGAGAGAGAGAGAGAGAAAGAGAGAGATTAAGGATGGGAAAGTGAAAGGGTAGTGACAGCAGAAGTCAAAAGTTGAAAAGAAGAGAGAGAACAACAACAAAAGGCAGATATGGAGGAGATAATAAGGCAACAGCAACAGGAACACAATAAGGACATGGAAAAGCAAGTGATTAAGATAATAAAGGAAAAAAGTAATCTTGTGAGAGACATGGTACAGAGAAAGATGAATGTGATGGTATTTGAGGCCAAGGAGAACCTACTCATGAAAATAGCTACAGATAAAAAAAAAAGAGGCAAAAAGGGTTAAGGATATTATAGCAGAAATGGCAGAGGAAGGAGAGGAGATAGTTGAACAAATTGAAGAGGTTTACAGGATTGAAAAAGTACAACAAAAATGGAACAAGACCAATGAAAATAAGATTCATGTCACAAACAGCAGCAAAACATGTCTTGCAAAGAACAGGAAAATTGGTAAAAGTAGAAGAAATGAAGGAAATGTGGATAAAAATGAGACATGAACAAAGGAGAGAGAAGTAAACTGAAAGAGTTGAGAGTAGAGGCCCAGTCAAAAAACAAGGAGAGAACACAAGAACAAGCGAGGAGATTCATTTTGAAAGTTCTGGACATGAAAGTATGGAAAAGGTGCCACAAAGATGCCACACAAGATCACCAGGCAGAAGTTTAAAGATTATGTATACTAATATAGATGGTTTGGTGTTGAGCCTATTGGAACTTAAAGACTACCTAAAGAACAATAAATCAGATGTGGTATGTTTAATGGAAAACAAACTAAAAGAGGAAATAGAGTTGGGATTTGCAAAGGAAGGTTATAGTGCATGGAGGAGAAATAGAAAAGGAAAGGGAGGAGCAGGAGCAGTGATATTGGTAAAAGAGGATATTGTTGTTGATGAAGTTGAATATGGTGATGAAATGGCAGAAGCTTTGAGTGTTGTGATTAGGATCAAATGAAGTTGTAACGCTCCTTTTTATTATTTCTGTGTTTCTTTGAGTCTCCCCAATAATTGTTTTCTTTTGTAGCTTGCGGTGAAGAGGAGGATAATAGCGGTAATTAAAGGTTTAGTGATTATATGAAAAAATATATTTATAAGGCGTGTATTCGTGGGAGTGATTTAAAAGTCTTGAAACATTTGTTATAAATAGTCTTTACTTATTTCAACTGTGGTTTTCTCTAATCAGTGGTAATACGAATAATAGGATTACATCATGTTGCGTCAGCCTACCAGTAACTCATAAGGTGTCATTCCCTAGCTTATAAAATATGTTAGTAATTTAGAATTCAATTATTAACTTCAACTAATGTCCAGCCTATATGCTCACCTTGCTAGCCAATTATTCCTGCATTTTTATTTAAACTCACGGTTCAGTAAAATTATTTGTGAAAGAAGAGAGAGAGAGAACTAGCTAAGGTTCCAATAACTTCAGAGGCCTGTGGGTGTTGAGGGAGAGAGCACAGAATGGCGTCTCCCTTCCCTCTGGCAACAGGTGGGTCTCGTAGCTCTGAAATATTTTATTTTTCTTTTATTTAGAAGTGAATATTACTGTGTTCATGTTTATTATTCATGTCTCTAGTGAAGATATAGTGACTGTACGTGTTGACAGAATGGCGTCTCCCTTCCCTCTGGCAACAGATAAAATAGCCGGTGTTGGTCCCACGTGGAGACAGGCCACAGAGTCTTGGGAGTGTTAGCCATGTAATGTTTCTTTAGTCAAATATAATCTACTGTGAATGTGTTGTGAGCAATATTATTGCCGTAGAGAAGTGATGGATGAAGGCTGTGACGCTATTTAGGGATATAACGGTGCCCAGAATCAATGGTACTCTTGAGGAGTTATAAAAGTAATTATTTTCTTGTGTATTCGTAGTGTTAAGTAACGGAGTATAAGTGTATATGCCATACCAGAATTTCAAGTGTCATAGTGGGTCAGTCAACCCAAAGAATCCCATCAATATTATTCATTTAATTATTTTTGCTATTTTTATATTTTTCGTTCCTCCTAATAAAGCCACACTGTAGGTACTGTGTGATAATTAACCTCTCCCTACCCTCTGGCCATGACGATGAAGGCGAGAACCATTACCAATCAAAAATGTTTTCTTTTTTTCTATTGTGTGTGCGTGCTTCACCTCTTCTCTCTTCCTCTTCTTTTTTCTTCTTCGCCGTGAAGATCTTTGCCTCGTCTCATTAGAGCTCTGATCGGACCGGTGAGGAGGAGGGAGGAGGGGGGGAACCGGAGGGGGGGGGTGGCGTTACAAAGTTAAAAAAAAGGAAAGTTACTGTGATGTACATACCACCGAAAACTAATGCATGGGAGACCAATAGATATAAAACTATAAAACTAGAAACAAGAAATAGCACAGAGGAAATGATAAGAAAAAGTAACAAAGTGCTCTTAGTAGGCAGCTTCAACACTAAAGGAATTAAACTGGAGGAGATGGAAGTGAAAGAAAATGTCAGGTCATGGAGTGAAGAACTTATTTTTTTTATATATTTACTTATTTATTTTTTTTTATGTAGGAGGGACACCAGCCAAGGGCAACAAAAATCCAGTAAAAGAAAAGCCCACTGAGATGCCACTCCCCAAATATGGTCAGAAGTGGTAGTCAAGAATTGAAGGATAGGTGTCTTGAAACTTTCCTCTTGAAGGAGTTCAAGGCATAGGAAGGTGGAAATACAGAAGCAGGCAGGGAGTTCCAGAGTTTATCAGAGAAAGGGATGAATGACTGACTGAGAATACTGGTTAACTCTTGCAGTAGAGAGGTGGACAAAGTAGGGGTGAGAGAAAGAAGAGAGTCTTGTGCAGCGAGGCCATGGTAGGAGGGAGACATGCAGTTAGCAAGATCAGAAGAGCAGTTAGCATGAAAATAGTGATAGAAGATAACAAGAGATGCAACATTACAGCAATGAGAAAGAGAATGAAGACAGTTAGTTACAGGAGAGTTGATGAGATGAAGAGCTTTTGATTCTACCCTGTCTAGAAGAGTGGTATGAGTGGAACCCTCCCAGACATGTGAAATATACTCCATACACAGACAGATAAGGCCCTTCCACAGAGTTAGCAGCTGGGGCGGGTGAGAAAAACTGGCGGAGATGTCTCAGAACACTTAACTTCATAAAAGATGATTTAGCTAGAGATGATATGTGAAGTTTCCAGTTTAGATTATAAGTAAAGGACAGACCGAGGATGTTCAGTGTAGAAGAGGGGAACAGTTGAGTGTCAATGAAGAAGAGGGGATAGTTGTCTGGAATGTTGTGTTGAGTTGATAGATGGAGGAATTGAGTTTTTGAAGTATTGAACAATACCAAGTTTGCTCTGCCCCAATCACAAATTCTAGAGACATCAGAAGTCAGGTGTTCTATGGCATCCCTGTGTGAACTGTTTACTTTCTGAAGGGTTGGATGTCTACAAAAAGACGTAGAAAAGTGCAGGGTGGTATCATCAACATACCATGCATACCATGATGGTCAATACAATCAGACAGTGGGTGAATGAACCTACAATATACAGAGAAGAACCATCACAGCTGGACTTAGTGTCTACAAAAATCCCAGAAAGTAGACCAAGTATTCATTGAGTCCACTGGAAAGAAATGATCATGTGACAATAGAAATAGTACCATAGTAGGAAAAAGTGCTGCACAGGAATGAACAATTTAGAAATGGGAGACAGAACTATGCTAAGGCAAACTTTGCAGAACCTAATAAAATTTATGGAAAAAAGAACTGGAAAGAGCTATTTAAAAGTAAAGTAGTGCAAGAAAAATATGAGATACATTTGAGCAAGTATAGAGACAGGGTGCAACAGTTTGTGCCAAGTTATAAAGTGAAAATTTGGAAGCATGAATGGTATAATGGCAGGTGAGTAGAAGCAAAAAAGAAAAAGGACAGGGGATGGAGGAAAATTATGAGAAAACTGAACACAAATACTAGGGGAGAATACAGAAAGGCAAGGAATGAATATGGTATAATAAGAAGAAAAGAAGAAAGAAATTTTGAAAGTGAGATAATAAGAAAAAAAATGCAATGCAAACTCTTTTACAGCTACATAAATGGGAAAATGAAACAGGGATGACATAAACAAATTAAGAAGAGAAGGAAGAATTTATGAAACTACTGAGATGAGTGACCTAATGAATGAGATTTTTCAGTCTGCATTTACAAAGGAAACTGATTTTATGATATTGAAAATAGTATCACAGAATGAGGGAATACAGGAGATACAAGTAAAGAGGCAAGAAATCAAGAAACTGCTGGAAGAGCTGGATTTTAGAAGAGCTATGTGACCAGATCAAGTAACAATCAAGTAACAATCAAGTAACAATCAAGTAATGATAATTACTCCCAGTGAGGTCTAAAGCACTGTTCAGGGTGTGTTGTGAACTTATCATTAAACCCAGCTGTGACCTCACTGAACATTTCCCTTTGTGTCTCACAACACAAGGGGGCAGTCACAGCCTGCCCTCTAAAGACAACTCTCTTCCTCCACACAAAACTACAAGCACCTAATAACATACACATCCTTCCCTCAAAAATTTCAAAATCATCATGGTGACTCCTACACCAGCCTCAGAGTCCCCATCTGGGGAGGGGACCATAAATGTCCCCAGGTCGGACTGCATTTCTGTCAACGACCCTAAGTGTCTTGACACCCCCCTCAACTTTTTCTTCATTAACTTCTACAACATTCGCGGTCTAAGATCTAATTTTCAATCTGTAGAACACCACCTCTCCTCTTCTAAACTTCATCTTCTTTTACTCACTGAAACTCAGGTGTCTGAGGCAACTGACAGTAGCCCCTTTTCTGTTCCCTCCTACTTTCTCTATCCTCATTTTCGATCCAAAGCTGGATGTTGCGTTTATGTGCGCAATGACTTAACCTGCTCTCGTGCCCACACTCTTGAATCTTCCGAGTTTTCCACCATCTGGCTACGACTACAGAGTCACTCTCAAACTAAATTTGTCTGTGCTGTATACCTTTCACCAAACTACTCTATAAGAAATTCTTTGACTACTTAACTTCCAAAGTGGAGCACATTCTGACCCTCTTCCCTTTTGCAGAGATCTCCATTCTTGGAGACTTCAATGTTCACCACCAGCTTTGGCTTTCCTCTCCCTTCACTGACCATCCTGGTGAACTAGCCTACGCTTTGGTATCCTCCACGACCTAGAGCAATTGGTACAGCACCCTACTCGTACTCCTGACCGTCTTGGAGATACGCCCAACATTCTTGACCTTTTCCTGACCTCTAATCCTTCTGCTTATACTGTCACCCTTTCTTCTCCGTTGGGCTCCTCCGATCACAATCTCATATCTGTATCTTGTCCTATTGCTCCAATCCCTCCTCAGGATCCCCCTAAGCGAAGGTGCCTCTGGCGTTTTGCCTCTTCTAGTTGGGGGGACCTGAGGAGGTATTTTGCTGATTTTCCTTGGAATGACTACTGCTTCCGTATCAGAGACCTATCTTTGTGTGCTGAGCGCATAACAGAGGTGATAGTGTCTGGCATGGAGGCGTACATTCCTCACTCTTTTTCTCGACCTAAACCTTCCAAACCTTGGTTTAACACAGCTTGTTCTCGTGCTATACATGATAGAGAGGTGGCCCACAAAAGGTACTTAAGCCTTCCATCACCAGAATCTCATGCACTTTATATTTCTGCCTGGAACCATGCCAAGTCTGTTCTCCAACTAGCCAAAAATTCCTTCATGAACAGAAAGTGTCAAAACCTTTCAAGATCTAACTCCCCTCGTGACTTCTGGCATCTAGCCAAAAATATCTCCAATAACTTTGCTTCTTCTTCCTTCCCTCCTTTATTTCAACCAGATGACACCACTGCTATCACATCTGTTTCTAAAGCTGAACTCTTCGCTCAGACCTTTGCTAAAAACTCTACCTTGGACGATTCAGGACTTGTTCCTTCCTCTCTTCCACCCTCTGATTTCTTCATGCTACCTATTAAAATTCTTCGCAATGATGTTTTCCATGCCCTTGCTGGCCTATACCCTCGGAAGGCTTATGGACATGATGGGATCCCTCCTATTGTTCTCCGAAACTGTGCCTCCGTGCTTGCACCTTGCCTAGTCAAACTCTTTCAGCTCTCTCTGTCAACATCTACCTTTCCTTCTTGCTGGAAATTTGCCTACATTCAGCCTGTTCCTAAAAAGGGTGACTGTTCCAATCCCTCAAACTACCGTCCTATTGCTTTAATTTCCTGCCTATCTAAAGTTTTTGAATCTATCCTCAACAGGAAGATTCTTAAACATCTCTCACTTCACAACCTTCCAAACTACCCTCCTACGGCTTCTCTCCTTCTCTCTGTAACTTCATCTCAAGTTTCCTTTCTGACTGTTCTATTGCTGCTGTGGTAGACGGTCACTGTTCTTCTCCTAAATCTATTAAAAGTGCTGTTCCTCAGAGTTCTGTCCTGTCACCCACTCTCTTATTATTCATTAATGATCTAAACCAAACTTCTTGTCCTATCCACTCCTACGCTGATGATACCACCCTGCACTTTTCCACGTCTTTTCATAGACATCCAGCCCTACAGGAGGTAAACATTTTATGCAGGGGAGCCACAGAATGCTTGTCTTCTGATCTTTCTAAAATTTCTGATTGGGGCAGAGCAAACTTGGTATTGTTCAATGCCTCAAGAACTCAATTCCTCCATTTATCAACTCGACACAACCTTCCAGACAACTATCCCCTCTTCTTCAATGCCACTCAACTGTCCCCCTCTTCTACACTGAACATCCTCGGTCTGTCCTTTACTTATAATCTGAACTGGAAACTTGACATCAAATCTCTAGCTAAAACAGCTTCTATGAAGTTAGGCATTCTGACACGTCTCTGCCAGTTTTTCTCACCCCCCAAGCTGGTAACTCTGTACAAGGGCCTTATCTGTCCATGTATGGAATATGCTTCACATGTCTGGGGGAGTTGCACTCATACTGCTCTTCTAGACAGGGTGGAATCAAAAGCTTTTTTGTCTCATCAACTCCTGTCCTCTAATTGACTGTCTTCAGCCTCTCACCACTGCAATGTTGCATCTCTTGTTATCTTCTATCGCTATTTTCATGCTAACTGCTCTTTTGATCTTGCTAACTACATGCCTCCCCTTTTCCTGCAGCCTCGCTGCACAAGACTTTCTTCTTTCTCTCACCTTTATTCTGTCCACCTCTCTAACACAAGAGTTAACCAGTATTCTCAGTATCCCTTTCTCTTGTAAACTCTGGAACTTCCTGCCTGCTTCTGTATTTCCATCTTCCTATAACTTGAATTCCTTCAAGAGGGAGGTTTCAAGACACTTATCCATCATTTTTTTACTACTGCTTTGACCCTTTTATGGGACTGGCATTTCAGTGGGTTTTTTTTTTTATTTGATTTTTGTTGCCCTTGGCCAGTGCCCCTCCTACATAAAAAAAAAAAAAAAGGATGGATATTAAAAGAATGCAGAGAACAAATGGAAGACCCCATATGGGATATAATTAACAGCTTGTTGAGAGAAGGAAATGTACCAAGGGAATGGAAAAGAGCTAACATAGTGCCAGTATACAAAGGGGGAAATAAAATGGAACCATTAAAATACAAACCAGTGTCTTTAACAAGTATTGTAAGCAAGCTTTGTGAAATAGTAATTAAAGACAGATGGGTGCAGTATTTAGAAGATGAAAAGATAATTACAGAAAAGCAATTTGGATTCAGAAAAGGAAGATCCTGTGTCACAAATCTACTGAGCTTCTATACAAGAGTAATAGATGGAGTGCAAGAGAGGGACTGATGGGTTTGTACAGTACACCTGGATCTCTAAAAAGCATTTGATAAAGTTCCCCACAAAAGTCTTATGTGGAAATCAGAGAATGGAGGAGGGCTAAAGGGAGCAACATTAAGATGGATGAAGGATTATTTACAAGGGAGGGAAGTGACAACAGTGATCAGAGACAATAATTCAAGTTGGCGCAAAGTGACAAGTGGGGTACCGCAAGGATCTGTGTTGGCACCTATTATGTTTCAAATATATATAAATGATATGACAGAGGATCTAAATAGTTATATAAACCTTTTTGTTGATGGTGGAAAAATAATGAAAATAATAAAGGATGAAAATGACTGCAAGGAGTTACAAAAGGATATTGACAAGATACATGCATGAAGCCAAAGATGGAAACTAGAATTTAATGCTTTCTAGTATTAAATTCTAAATTCCATGTGTTGGAAATAAGAAAAAGTAAAAAGAGACCTTCATGGAATTACAAAATGGGAGGAGAAATAATAAAAAGTAATGAAGAAAAGATTTGGGAGTAATGATTCAGGACACACTATCACCCGAAAGCCACATAAACAGAATATTTGGCTCTATATACAGCTTGTTAAGACATTAGGGTGGTGTTTAACTATTTAGATAAAGAAATTATGAAGAAAATTATAACAAGCATGATGCAACCTAAATTAGAACATGCAGCAGTAGTTTAGGCTGCGCATAGAAAAAAAAAAGATATACAGAAACTGGAAAGAACACAGAGGATAGCGACAAATTTAGTACCATAATTGAAAGACTTAAGCTATGAAGAAAGACTTGAAGAGATGGGATTACCAACACTACAAGAGAGAAGAGAAAGAGGAGACCTGATTACAATGTACAAATTAGTAATAGTAAACAATATAGAAAAAATAGACAGAAATGACTTGGTACCACAGATGGAGGAAGGAGAGAGACAGATGAGGCAGCATGGGAAGAAAATAAAGAAGAGTGAATCTTAAGCAACATCAAAGAATACTGCTTCTCATATTGAACTATTGAAATCTGGAATGATTTGAAGGAAGAGGTGGTTGTGGTAAACAATGTACACATGTTTAAAGAGAAACTGGATAAATATGGTTATTGAGACAAGGCAAAATGAGCTTTGGTTCGTCCCCTGGACAATACAACTAGGTAGACACGCATACACACACACACACACACACACACACACACACACACACACACACACGATCAGCATGAGTGTTTATATAGATGCAAGGGACAAAAAAAAAAAAACAACTGAAGGAGACTTGTCCATGACACCAACCCCTCATTCTAGGCAAACAGCAAAAGAAGTGTGTATGTAGTAGTGCAGTGTGGAGTGGCTAGTGGAGTGACGTGGTGTGTCTCCATGCAGGTATGCACAATGTGAGTCCGCTCAGGGGGTCCTCTCAGGGCGGCACGCTGTTCACTATTGATGGTGTTGGCTTTGACCCATACAAGGAGCAGACCAAGGTACAGCAACAGTGGTGCTGGCTACTCCTTCACTACCCTGTGTTTCTGTATTGCAATGCCCCTGTGGGAGTGCCATGAGTGATGAGGTGTGATGTTCTTGGCTTTGACTCATACAAGGAGAGAGTGCTGTGAGTAATGAGGTTTATGCTGCAGGTGTTAGTGGGGGATGCTCAGTGTGCCATCCAGGACATCACTGATGAGCAAATCCAGTGCCTCACTCCAACCCAAGGGAAGACCTCGGCCGGCTCAGGTCAGTTCACTGTCTTGCTGGTCATCACTGTACAGGGAGTCCTCAGTTTACAGTGATCTCAGTTTCTGCCGTTTTGGGGGTGCGATGCAGGCAGTTCTTCCCCCCCTCTTTTTTTTTTTTACTGATTATTTCATTATTTTTATTTATTGTATGTCCTTCATGTGTTTTCTTTACAGGTACAGTAGTTATGTTTAAAAAGTCTTGATTAAGTTATTTAGGTTTTTTCAAAGGGGAACAGTGGTAGTTTGAAAGGCTCTAGTGTAAGTTATTTAGGTTTTTCACGGGGACGGACTGCTAGTGTAAAAGGTTCTAGTGTAAGTTTTTTTTTTTTTCAAGTATTTTATAATTCTGATGGTAGATTAAGAAGGGCAGTAGTAATTTAACAGACTCTATTGGAAGTTATTGCGGTTTTTGAGGGTGTTCTGTCATGACTTACTGTAGGTACTTACTACTTAGGCTGGTTCAGACCTACACTCAAAACTAGTTTATGACATGGCATAGGAACTGAACTCCATCTTAACTCAAGGACCTCCTGTATTTTGAAATGCTGTCCATTCATTAGGGTTGTTTTTACAGGCACTAGAGAGGATTGGTCAAGTTCTCATTTTTTTTTTTTTACCAAATGATGCAGAATCTGTTGAAGTATTACTAGAATCATGAAAACACACATGAAAACCCTTATAACTTGTGCTGGAATCTGTTAAATTATCACTAGCCTTGTTTAACTATCAAGAAAATCACAAGTAGTCTTGAAAACCACACTGGAGCCTGTTAATCAAGAAAATCACAAGTAGTCTTGAAAACCACACTGGAGCCTGCTAAACTATCACTACAATCACACACGCACACACACACACACACTTCATCCTTTCCATGTACAGGTGAGCGCAGGTTACTTGTTGAGCTGTACCAAGGGGAATACTTTGAGTCCAACTTCCTGGAGGAGACAAGCTGGGCAGCCCTGTCTCCCTCCCATGCTGGCTACAAGGCTTTTGTCCCTCAAGATGCTGAGCTCAAGTTTCCCATTGAGGTGACCCGGGATACTGTGGGCACTCTGAAAGGTGGGACTCCTGCTTATGTGTGTTATAGTGATAGAGGAAGTGTGTGTCTGTGTTCCCTTATGACTCAATGCAAGATAAGTGATGTATTAGTTCTTCCTGATGGTATTGTGTGCATTTGAGTTAGTGTGTGTCCCCTGCATTCTCTCAGAACTCAGTGCAAGTCTTGTTCTGCCTGTAAGAAAGATAATATATTTAATCTTCATGATGATGAAGAAGAAATATAAAAGTGACACACACACACACATAGACACACACACATACAGACATTCAACCATAATATTTTCAGTTCTTTTAAATGCTGAAGAAGGGATACAAAGGTAATACACAGACATACAAGCATAATATTTTCAGTTCTTTTTAATGGTGAAGAAGGAATGCAGAGGTGACACAGATATGCAACCATAATATTTTCAGTTCTTTTTAATGGTAAAGAAAGAATACAAAGGTGACGCACCAACATACAAGCATAATATTTTTAGTTCTTTCTAATGCTTAAAAAGGAATACAAAGGTGACACTCAAACATACAACCCCATGATCTTCCTGCACAGGGTACCTACATCCACCACATGATGGGACCTACTCTCTATCAGTTCAGGTTGGTGAGCGGATGCTTGTGATGCTGGCAGCCAATGGAGATTCAGACAGCGAAGTAGGACAGACAGAAACACTACTTATTCCATGTCTTGATGAGTTTTTTCACATTGCTTGTCTTTATTTTGAGAAGTTTTAAGAAGAAAAAATAAAAATGTAATCTTTTTTTTTCTTTGTATAAGTGATTGACATGATTTATTTTGTTGCTCATTTGCATTTTGAGAAGCTGGGAAGCTTCTGAGAAAAGTAGAAATATATATAAGCTTTATTATTATTATTTTTTTTGTGTATGTAAATGATACACATGATTTATTTGATTTAATCTATACATGGCCTCCTTATCTGTATGTGTGTGTGTGTGTGTGTGTGTGTGTGTGTGTGTGTGTGTGTGTGTGTGTGTGTGTGTGTGTGTCTCTAGTGTTTTACTTCCACAGTTTGAAGTTATGCAGTAGCAAGAATTTGAACTTAAGAAGGGAACACCTGCCTATTTAGAGATACAGTTCCAGACTAGAGGTTGTTATTGTTACTGTTATTATCATTACTATTATTATTATTATTATTGTTGTTGTTGTTGTTGTTGTTGTTGTTGTTGTTGTTGTTGTTGTTGTTGTTCACAGTCTGTGCATCTTTTTTTCAGCTATACCAGAATTTATTTTTTTTCTTATGTAGGAAGGACACTGGCCAAGGGCAACAAAAATCCAATAAAAAAATATGCCCACTGAAGTGGGCATATTTTCCCATAAAAGGGTCAAAGCAGTGGGCAAAAACTGATGAATAAGTGTCTTGAAACCTCCATCTTGAAGGAATTCAAGTCATAGGAAGGTGGAAATACAGAAGCAGGCAGGGAGTTCCAGAGTTTACTAGAGAAAGGGATGAATGATTGAAAATACTGGTTAACTCTTGCATTAGAGAGGTGGACAGAATAGGGGTGAGAGAAAGAAGAAAGTCTTGTGCAGTGAGACTGCGGGAGGAGGGGAGGCATGCAGTTAGCAAGTTCAGAAGAGCAGTTAGCACAAAAATAGTGGTAGAAGACAGTTAGATATGCAACATTGCGGCGGTGAGAGAAAGGCTGAAGACCGTCAGTTAGAGGAGAGGAGTTGATGAGACGAAAAGCTTTTGATTCCATCCTGTCTAGAAGAGCAGTATGAGTGGAACCCATCCCGACATGTGAAGCAAACTCCATACATGGACGGATAAGGCCCTTCTACAGAGTTACCAGCTGGGGGGGGTGAGAAAAACTGGCGGAGATGTCTCAGAACGCCTAACTTCATAGAACCTGTTTTAGCTAGAGATGAGATGTGAAGTTTCCAGTTCAGATTATAAGTAAAGGACAGACCGAGGATGTTCACTGTAGAAGAGGGGGACAGTTGGGTGTCATTGAAGAAGAGGGGATAGTTGTCTGGAAGGTTGTGTCGAGTTGATAGATGGAGGAATTGAGTTTTTGAGGCATTGAACAATACCAAGTTTGCTCTGCCCCAATCAGAAATTTTAGAAAGATCAGAAGTCAAGCGTTCTGTGGCTTCCCTGCGTGAAATGTTTACCTCCAGAAGGGTTGGACATCTATGAAAAGATGTGGAAAAGTGCAGGGTGGTATCATCAGTGTAGGAGTGGATAGGACAAGAAGTTTGGATTATATCATTAATGAATAATAAGAAGAGAGTGAGTGACAGGACAGAACCATGAGGAACACCACTGTTAATAGATTTAGAAGAAGGACAGTGACCGTCTACCACAGCAGCAATAGAACGATCAGAAAGGAAACTTGAGATGAAATTACAGAGAGAAAAATAGAAACCGTAGGAGGGTAGTTGGGAAATCAAAGCTTTGTGCCAGACTCTATCAAAAGCTTTTGATATGTCCAAGGCAACAGCAAAAGTTTCACCAAAATCTCTAAAAGAGGATGACCATGACTCAGTAAGGAAAGCCAGAAGTTCACCAGTAGAGTGTCCTTGACGGAACCCATACTGGCGATCAGATAAAAGGTTGTGAAGTGATAGATGTTTAAGAATCTTCCTGTTGAGGATAAATTCAAAAACTTTAGATAGGCAGGAAAGTAAAGCAATAGGACGGTAGTTTGAGGGATTAGAACGGTCACCCTTTTTAGGAACAGGTTGAATGTAGGCAAACTTTCAGCAAGAAGGAAAGGTAGATGTTGACAGACAGAGCTGAAAGAGTTTGACTAGGCAAGGTGCAAGCACGGAGGCACAGTTTCGGAGAACAATAGGAGGGAGACCATCAGCTCCATAAACATCATTGCAAAGAATTTTAATAGGTGGCATGAAGTAGTCAGAGGGTGGAGGAGAGGGAGGAACAAGCCCAGAATCATCCAAGGTAGAGTTTCTAGCAAAGGTTTGAGCAAAGAGTTCAGCTTTAGAAATAGATGTGATAGCAGTGGTGCCCTCTGGTTGAAATAGAGGAGGGAAAGAAGAAGAAGCAAAGTTATTGGAGATATTTTTGGCTAGATGCCAGAAGTCATGAGGGGAGTTAGATCTTGAAAGGTTTTGACATTTTCTGTTAATGAAGGAGTTTTTGGCTAGTTGGAGAACAGACTTGGCATGGTTCCAGGCAGAAATATAAAGTGCATGAGATTCTGGTAATGGCTTAAGTACCTTTGTGGGCCACCTCTCTATCATGTATAGCACGAGAACAAGCTGTGTTAAACCAAGGTTTAGAAGGTTTTGGACGAGAAAAAGAGTGAGGAATGTACGCCTCCATGCCAGACACTATCACCTCTGTTATGTGCTCGTCACACAAAGACGGGTCTCTGACACGGAAGCAGTAGTCATTCCAAGGAAAATCAGCAAAATACCTCCTCAGGTCCCCCCAACTAGCAGAGGCAAAACGCCAGAGGCACCTTCGCTTAGGGGGATCCTGAGGAGAGATTGGAATGATAGGACAAGATAAAGATATGAGATTGTGATCGGAGGAGCCCAACGGAGAAGAAAGGGTGACAGTATAAGCAGAAGGATTAGAGGTCAGGAAAAGGTCAAGAATGTTGGGCGTATCTCTAAAACGGTCAGGAATACCAGTAGGATGTTGCACCAATTGCTCTAGGTCATGGAGGATAGCAAAGTTGTAGGCTAGTTCACCAGGATGGTCAGTGAAGGGAGAGGAAAGCCAAAGCTGATGGTGAACATTGAAGTCTCCAAGAATGATCTCTGCAAAAGGGAAGAGGGTCAGAATGTGCTCCACTTTGGAAGTTAAGTTGCCAAAGAATTTGTTTTAGTCAGAGGAGTTAGGTGAGAGGTATACAGCACAGATAAATTTAGTTTGAGAGTGACTCTGTAGTCGTAGCCAGATGGTGGAAAACTCGGAAGATTCAAGAGTGTGGGCACGAGAGCAGGTTAAGTCATTGCGCACATAAACGCAGCATCCAGCTTTGGATCGAAAATGAGGATAGAGAGTGTAGGAGGGAACAGAAAAGGGGCTACTGTCAGTTGCCTCAGACACCTGAGTTTCAGTGAGGAAAAGAAGATGAAGTTTAGAAGAGGAGAGGTGGTGTTCTACAGATTGAAAATTAGATCTTAGACCGCGAATGTTGTAGAAGTTAATGAAGAAAAAGTTGAGGGGGGTGTCAAGACACTTAGGGTCGTCGACAGAAATGCAGTCCGACCTGGGGACATTTATGGTCCCCTCCCCAGATGGGGACTCCGAGGCTGCTGTAGGAGTTGCCATGATGATTTTAAAATTTTTGAGTGAAGGATGTGTATGTTATTAGGTGCTTGTAGTTTTGTGTGGAGGAAGAGAGTTGTCTTTAGAGGACAGGCTGTGACTGCCCCCTTGTGTTGTGAGACACAAAGGGAAATGTTCAGTGAGGTCACAGCTGGGTTTAATGATAAGTTCACAGCACCCCCTGAACAGTGCTTTAGACCTCACTGGGAGTAATTATTGTTTTGGCAGGTGTCTTTCTTACATCTTTCTTACAGCTAGGAAAAAGAAATAGCCTTACAAAGTCAACTTCTTTCTCATTGCTACAAAAGAATTTATCCATACAAAGAGAAGCATTTTTCCTTACATTTCAAGCCAACACATCTCTCTCTTACAGCTACAACAGACTTTACTCTTGCTATGAAGGACTTCCACACAAAGTTCACCAGGAGAAGCACCCCTCAGGCCGTTAACGAGAGGCAGCGAGTGACCCTGGACATCATACAGAGGTGGGAGGTGCAGCACATTGAAATACGAGGCACGTCTCCTGTCACTGGTGTGCTGTACCTGGACGGGATGACGTCGCCTGTCATTGATATTGCTGACCCTGCACAGGTGAGAGAGAGAGAGAGAGGCCACACAATTCAAACTGCATTTTCTCTGGTTAATTTTCTTATGGTGTACAGAATTAGATGGTGAAAGAGATGAAGAGTTGGGTGTTATATCATTAACTACTACTACTTCTGCTACTACTACTACTACTACTACTACTACTACTACTACTACTACTACTACTACTACTACTACTACTACTACTACTACTACTACTACCACCACCACTACCACCATTACCATTACCACTACCACTACTATAACTACTTAATGATAGGTATATGAGTGTGTGGTGCTTTGTCTGGACCACCTCATGTGGGATTGGCAACCAGTCATATAGATGGACAGACTATTAATCCAGCACTACTCTTACCGTCAACAACTGCTATTACCAAAAGTCTTAGGATATCAGACACCTAAGTAAATCTAACCTTCAGCTTCATTCCCTTTCACTCACAACACTGCAAAGAAAACTTCCCTTGGAAACACCAGCTTGACGTCCATCACAGGAAAAAGTACAACACCACCTC
Organism: Scylla paramamosain; assembly: GCF_035594125.1. Lineage (NCBI taxonomy): Eukaryota > Metazoa > Arthropoda > Malacostraca > Decapoda > Portunidae > Scylla > Scylla paramamosain. Next base: position 26,115,735 of record NC_087152.1, on the reverse strand, counting down.
TTTCTACACAGGTTCAAGAGCAGTTGCTGGACATGACAGAGCAGAAATGCCACGTGTACCTCAGTGGGATCCAGACCATGCACTACAGAACATTTGAAGACAAGATAGGACTTCCAGGAATGCTTGGCACTGTAGTAGGGGATGTGGAACCCTTCTGTGGGAGGTAGGAGGGATGTGTGATAGTGTTTGGGAGGGAGGGGGGATGTGTGATAGTGTTTGGGAGGCAGGAGGGATGTGTGACAGTGTTTGGGAGGCAGGAGGGATGTGTGACTGTTTGGAATGTGCAGGCTGGGTGTTGAAAGCTATGAGTTTGAGAGTTTGACCTCCATTGAAGTGTGAGGGTGTTGGAAGTTGTTAGGGAAAGGATGAGAAGAGAATAAGAGCAAGCAAGAATGGAGTGATGGAGTATGTGAGGGAAGGGATAAGGGGTTAATGAGAGAATTTGAACATGTAAGGATGGAAACAAATGATAGATGGAGCATTGGAGTGTGTGAGAGAGAGGATAGGAAGGGAATAAGATTTAAACATGCATGGATGGAAATAAATGGAGGATGGAGTAGGTGAGGGAGACAAGAAGAGAGAAAGAAAATTAGAACATTCAAGGATGGAAATAGATAGAGGATGGAGTGATGGAGTGTGTGAGGAAGAGGACAAGAGGAGAATGAGAGGAATGGAGCATGGACGGAGGAAATAAAAGGACAGGAATAAACAGATGGATAAATAAATAGGGAAAGTAAAGGAGGCTTGGAAAATATGAAATTATTGAGGAAATGTAGAAGAGCTTGAAAGTACTTGATAGAAGTTGATAGATTACCAGAAATAATTAGTGACATGACAGATCTGGTAATAAAAAAAAGTTGAAAATGAATGACAATATTGATGATGTGTTGATTGTAATGCAGCACAATCTGCCACCAGGAAAGCCTTCAGGTTGTCAAGAAATGAGCCAAGAATCTTCAGGGAGGCTGCATCAAACAGTATGATCAACGCTAACACCTATAGATATGTGAGTAGTAGTAGTAGTAGTAGTAGTAGTAGTAGTAGTAGTAGTAGTAGTAGTAGTAGTAGTAGTAGTAGTAGTAGTAGTAGTAGTAGTAGTAGTTGTTGTTGTTGTTGTTGTTGTTGTTGTTGTTGTTGTTGTTGTCATCATTGTTGCTTACTGACAAAAACACAAGTAATACAAAAGTTACAATATCATTTTTTTTGTCCAGCTGAAATAGAAATTAAAATAATCTCTTGTGGATGTGTAATAGCAGAGTCAAACCAGGCATAACACACACACACACACACACACACACACACACACACACACACACACACACACACACACACACACACACACATGGAGCATTCATGGCTTTAAAGATGAATATGACAAATTAACTTTAAAAGACAGAACATTACTAGGTTGACTCAATCATACAAAATTGTAATTAGTTAAGAACAACACACACACACACACACACACACACACACACACACACACACACACACACACACACACACACACACACACACACACACACACACACACACACACACACACACACACACAGGGACAAGGAGGGCAATGAGGAGGAGGAGACTGTGCTACTGGAGCGTTCTTTTCCAGCCAACCGGTAGGATGTTAGAATGAAAAGTGTTCTGTGTAGCTCTGTCCATGCTGAGTGTTCTGTAGCATGAAGAAAAGGAATACAAGAGTGAGGAGGTAAAGGTATCAGTTGATGAAGATATCATATCTGCTTCCTTCTTCTTGTCTTTTTAACCATTAATATATGGTGATTGTCCATGAATGACTGTATCGTGGGACGGTGATCATTCTGGAAATCATGAGAAATCATGATTTTTCATGCCACACGTTTGTATTTTCCTCCTGCTTACTCAAATTGGAAGGCTGTTGTAAGTATCTAGCAACTCTCTCCACTAGCTGAGTTGCCACGGTGACTATTTCAGTTTGGTCTCACTAAGCTTTTTTTTTCCTCCTAGAGATAACATCTGGTAACTCCCATGACACTGAGGTTGGAACACACCCACTGAGTGAAGGGAGCAATGTGGATAGTGACCTAAACATGTCATCTGGGGGTGATGCAGATATTACTGATGAGAGTGAAGACAGTTTATGTTTACAGTAAAATCCCTCTCATCTGGCATTCAAGTATCCGGCAGCTTCAAGTATCTGGCACATTTTTCCCCGAGCCTTAAAATCAATAAAAAATCAATGTGTACTCATAAAATCGATTGAAATTCCCACGCGAGGCATACTTTGTCCCCTCGCCACCAGAGCGCACTGCTTCGCGCCACCCACGGCCCACTGCACTGTGTTTATTCAGTGACTTAGTCCCGCATGTGCACTGTTTATCGCCTGACACCTTCATCATGCCTAAAGTTGTAGAAAAGAGTAAGCGTGTTGTGCTCACACTTAAGCAGCTGATCAGATCAGCTGCTGATTAAGATCAGCTGATCTTTGTTATGGTAAGATGCGTGAGTGTAGGGTGATGATTGTGGATATAATTTCACTTCTATTCAAGTATCCGGCAATATTCAAGTATCCGGCATGTCGGTGGTCCCGTTGATGCCAGATAAGAGGGATTTTACTGCACTAGCCAAGTAAAAAAAAATTACAAGCTACCTTTGTGTATGAGAGAGAGAGAGAGAGAGAGAGAGAGAGAGAGAGAGAGAGAGAGAGAGAGAGGGATGGGTTGGAGGAAAAGGGGAGGGCTTATCAAGTGATGTTTGACATGACAAGCCTAGTCTCTGTACACCTTATAGCTGAGAATTCCAATTGCACGTGCGCACACACGTGTGTGTGTGTGCGTGTGATAAGACCCTCTTGTATCACTCACGCTATTTATTTGAAATTGGAGATGGAGGAAGGGTAAAAAGGCACCACTTCCCTCCTCTGACAGTCACAGTGGACCTCTGTGGCCACCTCTCAAACTTCCATCTCTCTCTCTCTCTCTCTCTCTCTCTCTCTCTCTCTCTCTCTCTCTCTCTCTCTCTCTCTCTCTCTCTCTCTCTCTCTCTCTCTCTCTCTCTCTCTCTCATTGGAAGTACAATTTTTCAACCCAAATGAAATGCCCAAAAGGAGAGAGAGAGAGAGAGAGAGAGAGAGAGAGAGAGAGAGAGAGAGAGAGAGAGAGAGAGAGAGAGAGAGAGAATTTGCGCAATGTTATCGCACTTCAAGTTATTTCTGCTCGGCGGGTTACACTGTGCGTCAGGGAAGGAACTTTTGATATGCTTTAACTCTACTTTCAAGGGTAATAGTGTGATGGAAAGTACATCATTGTATTCAGAATTACAAAGAGAAATTAAGTTTTAAAATAAAATTATCTTCTGTCATTTTCTAAGTTTGCCATATTTACCCAGAGATGGAGATGGAAATTAACTTAAGGGGTTAAAGTTTCTATACAACTTGCTTCTATTGAACATGCAATGTGATATTAAAGGAAAGAAAACAGAAGGTAAAACAGGTCAATAAAAGAGATAAAAGATAGGAAAAAAGTGCCTTATTTTGTTTTTTGATCTTCAGGTGTTTTTTTCTATACAACTTAAAGTTTCTATACAACTTGCTTCTATTGAACATGCAATGTGATATTAAAGGAAAGAAAACAGAAGGTAAAACAGGTCAATAAAAGAGATAAAAGATAGGAAAAAAGTGCCTTATTTTGTTTTTTGATCTTCAGGTGTTTTTTTCCCACAAATGATGGTTACACCTCTCTTCTACACTGCAGATCAATAGTTACACCTTTCTCTTCTTCTATAGAGCAAATAGTCTTCCAGCATGACCTCACCAACAAGCAGTTTAACCCTTCCCTGCAAAGAATAACACCTGTACACAGCTTCCTCCTCCACATTATACAATACCTAGCCAGCTTCTCTCTCAGTCTATCCATCTACCATCCATCCCACATGGGTTGGACCAGATGAAGCTCCACACACTCACATGCCCTGCCAACCACTGGTGGAAAGAGACAGTCTTGTGGACCACCTTATTACATCCCAGGAGCTTCAGCATAGCACAGCTGGCCATGTACATCCATAGCAAGGCCTGGCAGCATACATTGGATAAGTACTTTAGAATCATGTAATAATAAAACCAAAAAACTTTTGTAGGAGTTAAAAACAAGTATTGCTGTTTTCATTCTGTTCATTAATGCCCACAGCTGGACGCACCACTGTGAGGATCTGGTGGAGGCAATGGTCAGTTCGGAAAGATCCATTTACAAGACAGGAGACACATTGCTGGTGAAGAGTGTGAGTCTCCCAAAGCCTGCAGGAGTGACTGATGATGTGTATGTTGATGAGGTGGCCTTCCTCACCACCCCAACTTCTGGTAAGTGTGAGGGAATCCATACATCTGCTGTCCATACTCTCTAATAGTAAAACACACACACACACACACACACACACACACACACACACACACACACACACACACACACACACACACACACACACACACACACACACTAACCCTTACTGCCTCCTCCCCTGCCACAGTGACACAGATGTACCCGCCCGCCCTCAAGCAGAAGGGAATCCTTATTGAGGATGTGGCAGTCAAGAAGATGACAGAGAATGGGTACTCCCTGGAATTCCAGACCACAAACTGCAAGACTGGAATGTCCCTCCTTGGGGTCCTGCAGGTGGAAGGTAAAAATAATGAAGAAGGTGAAATGTTTATCCTGTTTTGTCCTCCATATTTTTTTTTTTTTTTTTTTGCCCGTCACTCTGTTTCCTCTTCTTATCTGCTTTTTTTTTTCCATGGAGTTTGTGGTATTTTTACTTTTTTTTATTTTAATTTATTTATCTTTTTTTACTTTGTTTAGTAGTGTCATGATGCTGGATGTGTGTTATTGGATCATGAGATGAGAGAGAGAGAGAGAGAGAGAGAGAGAGAGAGAGAGAGAGAGAGAGAGAGAGAGAGAGAGAATCATAAGAAAAAGATGCCTTATCATCCACATTTACATTCAACAATAAAGGAAAACAATGCAGCTTAATATATTTTCCTCTTAGTCTTAGGTAACCCATTGACAAGTCTTTGGGGACTGACACCTTTAGTGGGCCCTTTTCATTTGTGTTCCATCATATTGTTGCCTTAAACAAAGCCACCCACATACTAAAAGAAGCAAAAACGACAAAACTTAATACACACTGCCATAAAACCCACAGCATTAATCAGTACTTTTCCCACTCTCTCTCCCTCTATCAGGTCCTCCAGCAAGCTTTGACACTCAGGTGACAGTCACACGCTCCTCTCAGACTGCCACGGGTCCCCTCGCTGGGACCTCGGAATTCAGGGGCAGGTTGTAAAAGGTTTGTTGGGAGACTGAACTATGGATGTCACTGGCCAGTGTTCCTATATGTCTTGCTGTCTTATCTTATTTTCATTTTAACAGGCTGCAGTGGAGGTTTCCTCAGGCTTTTAAGAATGCCAGTGGTAGTTTAAAAGGCTCTAGTGGAAGTCATTTAATTTTTCAAGGGTGGTCAGTGGTAGTTTGAAAGGCTTTAGTGGAAGTTATTTAGTTTTTCAAGGGTGAAGTGAGAGTTTAAAAGGCTGTAGTGGGAGTTATTTAGGTTTTCAAGAGTGAAGTGGTAATTTTTAAAAGGCTCTAGTGTAACTTTTTTTTTTTTTTTCAACGGTGAAGTGGGAGTTTAAAAGGCTTTACTGAAAGTTATTTAGGTTTTTCAAGAGTGTTTTATAATTCTGGTGCAAGCTTAAGAAGGACAGTAGTAGTTTAACAGGCTGCTGTGGAGGTTATTTGGTTTTCAAGGTGTTTTATGATGCTGATGATAGTTTAAGAGGGGTAGTGGTAGTTTAGTGAAGTTTTCAGAGATATTTTTCATGACTAGTGACAGTTTCATAAGAATTCTGCACTTTTAACAAGCTGAATTTTGGAGATTTTCAGCTGTTTTTCATAATGTTAATAATGGTTAAGGAAAGATTCTGCATCGCTCACTCACTCACTCACCCACTCATTCATTCAGTCACTTATTCACTCACTCACTCACTCATTCACTCACTCACTCATTCAATCACTTATCCACTCAGTCAGTCAGTCAGTTACTCACTCAGTCAGTCAGTCAGTCAGTCAGTCAGTCAGTCAGTCAGTCAGTCAGTCAGTCAGTCAGTCAGTCACTCACTCACTCACTCATTCACTCATTTTGGCAGACATTCCAGCAGGTGTTGACCCAAAGGTCCTGGAGGGCATTCTGGAAAGTGCCCTGGGAACTGATCTCACAGTCCAGTACTCCGGCTCCTGCAAGAACTACCACTACTACATTGAGTGGGAGGAAGATCCCGGCAGAAAGGAGCTGGTGGAGATACACACAGATAACCTGATGTTTGATGGGTGAGGGATTGGAAGTATTTGTTGCTCTCTCTTCTGTTTATTCCCATATTTATTTAGAGTTAGTTGTGAAAAACCTGTATTCTTTGGTGGCAGAGTTACGAGATTTGTCTCTTCTGTGTGGAATAATTTTCTCTCAGCCTTGGCATATGTATGTATGTATGTATGTATGTATTTTTAGCTATCTTCTTTCTTTACACTGTCATATTTATTTAACCTATTCCATGGTATCTGTTTGACCTAATCCTTTCTTCTTTGTAGGGTCATTTTCCTTACTGTATCCTATCCTATCTTTTTGACTTACTTGCTTCATTATTCGGGTATTTTCTTTATGCAATCTCTATTTAACTTAACTGTCTCTCATTTGTTGGGTTATTTCCTTTGTCCTATCTATATGTTATGGAGGGAAACAGCCTTGGCATATGTATGTATGTATTTATGTATGTATGTATGTATGTATGTATGTATGTATGTATGTATGTATGTATTTTTAGCTATCTTCTTTCTTTACCCTGTCTTATTTATTTAACCTATCTATCTGCTTTTTCTACCATTTTTGTTATTCTGTTATTGCCCATCTGTTAGGTTAGGTTAGTCCATTTGTTCAAGTTAGGCTAGATTTGTTCACATGTTAGGTTAGGTTAGTCCATTTGTTTAAGTTAGGTTAGGCTAGTCCATATGTTTAAGTTAGGTTAAATTAGTCTGTTTGTTTAGGTTAGGTTAGTCCATTTGAGTTAGGTTAGGCTAGTCCATATGTTTAAGTTAGGTTAGGTTAGCCCATTTGTTTAAGTTAGGTTAGGTTAGTCCATTTGTTTAAGTTAGGTTAGGTTAGTCCATTTGTTTAAGTTACCCATTGCTCCTTCACAGAACTCTAAAAACCAAGATCATTCGTGACTCAGCTGGAGTCCTTTGGCACAGCCCTCTTGAGACAGACTTTGTGACCACTCATAGGGACTCTCCTCATGTAAGTCCTTGCTGATTGGCAGAGAGAGAGAGAGAGAGAGAGAAAGAGAGAGAGAGAGAGAGAAAGAGAGAGAGAGAGAATATAGGCATGGATCACTAATGATAATGATATTTTTACTGCAAGAGGGACATTGACCAAGGGCAACTAAAAAGAAAAAAAAAGCTCAGTGAGTGCCAGTAACCTACAGGAAAGTAAAAAAGGATCATCCAAAACTGGAGGATAAGTGTCTTCAAACCTCCCTCTTGAAAGAGTTGAAGTCACAGGAAGAGGGAAATACAGAAGCAGGCAGGGAGTTCCAGATGATGAGGATAACTAATAACATGATCTTGCCTCATTGCTATCAGGTGACAGTACAAGTGAATGGTTACTTTGGTGCATGTCTTGGTGCCTGTGCCTTCACCTACGATGATGCCACCACTCCCATGCTGACTGGCGTCTCCGGCACTGCAGGTGAGCCGTCGGTCTGTCTGTTTGTCTGATTAGTCTTGTAGCTCTGCCTCTTCCCTGGCTTGCCTTCATCAGGTAAGGGCCCATGGCATTCACTCACCCTCACCTTCACCATCTAATTTAACTCATTCCAAACTTGTATTTTTCCTGACAGGCGAGGGGCTGCAGCACACCCTCACCCTGAGTGGCACGGCCATCACTGCCACCCAGCTCACCTGCACTGTAGCACTGTGGGGCGGCTTGCATTCAGTGGCACTCAGCATGCAGCCGGCTGGCTCGGCACTGCTCCCCTCCCCCATCATCTACATGGTGCCAGTCACCGTGGTTGCACTCAGCATCATGGAGGGCAGCACTGGTGGACAGTATCCTCTCACTGTGACTGGCACTGGCTTCCCAGACAGTGATGGGTGGGAGGCTGGCAGTGCCATTATGACTCTGGGTGGCAAGAAGTGTGTGGTTATCTCTGGTGGACCCACAAAGGTCACCTGCACAGTGCCTGCTGGTGTGAGTATAAAGTGTGTGTGTGTGTATTTACCTAGTTATGCTTTATGGGAAAAGAGTTATGCTTGTGCTGTCCCATCTCCATATCTTTTAATATCCAACTTAGCCTTGAATCCATGTATACTTTCTTCATTTACTATCTCCTCATCCCGACTGTTCCATACATCAATACAATGGGTACTTTTTGGCGTCTCTTCTACAAGCACTCCTCTTCAGCCTCTTTCCATGTCCTCTAGTGTCCCGTGTATCCCAGACCATTAAGTTGCTCCGGTCCACCTCCTCTACTCCCTTATATGCTTTATATATCGCAATCATGTCTTCCCTTTCTCTCCTCTTTTCCAACGTTTGTAGATGTATCCTTTCCAGTCTGTCTTCATATGACAAGTCTCTGATACTTGGTACCATCTTCGTAGCTGCTCTCTGAACTCTCTCCAACTTACTTTTATCCTTTTTCTTGTATGGCGACCACACTACTGCTGCATATTCTAGTCTGGGTCTTATCAGCGACACGATCATCTTCCTGACCATCTCTTCATCCATATATGCAAAGGCCTGCCTTATTCTTCTCAACAAGTTATAGGTTACTCCTGTAATTTTGCTAATGTGTCTCTCCAGGGTCAGGTTCCCAGTCACTGTAACACCGAGATCCTTTTCCTCTTCTGCTCCACTCAACCTTACACCATTCAACACATAATTTCCTTTTACTCTTCTTGTACTTTTTCCAAATTCTATTACTTTACACTTCTTTAAATTAAATTCCATTTCCCATCTATAACTCCACTCTGATATCTTGTTCAGGTCTTCTTGTAACGTTCCACAGTCCTCTGCACTCTCAACTTTCTTCAGCAACTTTGCATCATCCGCAAAAAGGCTCATGTAGCTTTTCACCTTCTCCGTCATATCATTTATATAGACTGCAAACATGATTGGTGCAAGTATTGAGCCTTGGGGTACTCCACTTATGACTTCCCTCCATGATGATTTTTTATCTTTTACCAAGGTTCTCATTTCTCTGTTTGTCAAGAAATTTTCCATCCATCTCAGCAAGCCCCCCCCTTAGCCCACCATTATGCTTCAACTTCCACAACAATTTTCTGTGTGGCACTTTATCAAAGGCTGCCTTCAGGTCTAAATAAACACAATCAGCCCATCCATCTCTTTCTTGCATTATATCTACCACTCTAGAATAAAAACTCAGTAAGTTTGTAACACACGATCTCCCTCTCCTAAATCCAAATTGTTGCTTTAATATCACTTCATTTCCTTCTAGATACTGCATCCATTTATCCTTCACCAATCTTTCACACATTTTGCACACCACACTTGTTAGAGACACAGGTCTATAGATTAAGGGGTCCTCTTTACTACCACCTTTGTAGATTGGCACTATGTTAGCTCTCTTCCATTCAATTGGGACTCTACTTTCAATTAGGGAGCTTTCTATAATATTATGTATTACCCATGTCAACTGCTGATTGCACTCTTTTAGTATCCATCCTGACACTCCATCAGGTCCAGGGGCCTTCCTAATGTCTAGTTCCTCCATCTGTTTCTGGACATCCTCTTCAGTCACTTGGATTTCCCCCAGACCCATTTCCTCACTCATCTCACTCTGGTACACAAATGTTTTCTCTTTTGTGAATACTGATTGAAAACTCCTGTTCATTATCTCTGCCAATTCAGCCGGATCCTCACACATTTGACCATTCACCTTCAATCTGCTTATTCCTTCTCTATTTTTCATTTTGCTGTTCACATATCTGAAGAACAGTTTTGGTTTCTCTTTGCATTTGTCCATAACATCTTTCTCATAATTTTTCCTTTCTTCTCTAATAACCTTTACATATTCATTTCTTGTGGTTGTGTAGTTTTGCCACAGCTCTTGCTTTTTTTTTCCTCCGCCATCTATTCCATGCCGTTTCCCTCTCCTCCCTAGCTATTTCACATCTTCTATTATACCAGTCATTGTTATATCTTCTCTTTGTCTCTACTTTTGGTACATATCTTTTCACTCCCTCTTCATAAATATTGATGAAAGCTTCCCACTTCTTTTGCACATTACTTGCTGTGATAAGTGTACTTCAGTCCCCTTCACCAAAGCATCTCCTCATTTGTTCAAAATTTTACTTACCATAATTAAATCTTTCACTTTTATAATCTTCACATCTACTCTCCTCTCTTTTTTTCTTTAATACAAAACCTTATCATGACATGGTCGCTTTTTCCTAGTGGACAACTATAGTTCATGTCTTCTATAATATCTGTTTCTTTTGATAATACCAAATTGATGGCTTCTCTGCTCCTCTGTATCTAGTGTTTTCCTCAACCCACTGTGTCATAATATTGTTCATTGCCAGTTTCAGAACCTTATCTTCCCATGAGTCTTCTCCTCCTCTTGTGTTCCACTCCTCCCAATTTATCTCTACAATTAAAATCTCCCATTTTAACAATTTTGTTGTTTTCTTTAATTTTCTTTACAAGCCATTCTTTTGTCTCACTCAGCAACTGTTCATGCTCTTGTCTATTCCAGGTCTTTGTTTTTGGTGGGACATACACCACTGTGACATTGTATTCCTCCTCTTCCATTTATTAGTTGTAAGTTTAGGCCTTCCACCAAGCCTTCTGCCTTTTCCACTCTCCATCCTGATACCCTTTTTAACAAGCATCATCACCCCACCTCCTCCTTTTCCACATCTGTTTCTTATCCACATATTGTACTTCCTCCTCCTAAATTTGATGTCTCTGAATCTCTTAGTTTAGTTTCTACCATTGCCATGATGTCTGGTTCATTTGCTTTCATAAATTCAATCACTTCATCCATCACTGAAACTAAACCATCCACATTACGCTCGTTTGCGACAACAACGTCATAACTAAAAAAAATGGATTTTCGAGTTATCTATATAGACATATTCATCTTGAAACGCAGATTTTTTGGCAAAAGTGTCATAATTGTAGTTAAAAAATTGACCGCTAGAGGCGCTAAATGTCATAACGACATAACATAATATGTACCAACTTCTTTGCGTGAAGACCGTTACATGTCAGTTGTGCTGTGACCATCGTTGGGGTAACTACACTCACGCTGTCATTTAGAGTGTCATATTTTGATTTAGAACTATGTTAGTACAAAATGTAAGTACTGAACTTATGAATTATGTTTCATGCAATAATGTGTTATTTTGATGTAATACGTTTTGTCTGCGAACATAGAGCTCTATGTTTTACGTCATTATTCAAAATGTGTCATTATTGGTAAAAACAAACATCTATGTTTTACGTCCTAATTCAAAATGTGTCATTATTGGAAAAAAACCTTGTGAATAATAGGTGTTGTATTTGAGTTATGACAGTATTGTTGCAAACATTACCTCGTATTACAGCAGCACATTTTTGTTTAACTTAAATTATGTCATTGTTATTTGAAAATCTTGCGAAAAACTTAAAAAAGTTAGTGTATTATTTACATTGGTGACATTGTTGCAACAAAACATTGTATTCATAAATATCATATTTTTTTCAGATTAAATAGGTACCATGTCATGTAGAGGAAAACTTATGCTAGAATTAGCATTAAAGGCTAAGGAAAATAGTGAAGAAAACCCTGAGGAAAATAGTACAGGTATATACTGTCATAACCTTGATTATATTTCTATATAATTTGCTTTAAGGTGGGAGGTAAGCCTATTTTTTTTATTATTGAGCCAATTTTGATGAAAACTATTTTAACAATCAAAACTTTCGGAGGAGTAAGGCTTTGAAGTTTAAAGATCCAACTTTTTAAAAATGCAAAATAAAGTAAAATTTTCAGATTTTTTGGTTCTTGTTGTTAAAAATTTGGACCCCCATCTGAGGAATTTATAGTTCACCCCCAAACTAAAAAAAAATTACACATGCTGTCTTACATACCATAGAGCGTTTTTAACACAAAAAACAAAAATCACATTTTAGACCCATTTCTTTGTACTTTGTAGGATGTGAACTTCCTGTTGACCCTCAAATCAATGATGACCATCTGCTGCCATCAGCAAGCATTATGGGTGCAAGCTCTGCTTCAAATAACAGGAAGTCTTCTTCTAGTAGTGACTCGTCCTCTAGTAGTGACTCGTCTACTAGCAGTGAATCATCTTCTAGCAGTGACTCAGAAACTGAAGATATTGACACAGATGATTCCGTGAAAGATAAGGACTATATCCCAAGCAAAGAGGAAGAAGAGAGTTTTAACCTTGAAGAGAAGGACGCAGTTGATAAAATTCCTGTACTAGTTAGTCCGCAAAAGGGACATAAACGTAAACAGCACCTGAGTCAATGGAAGAAACATAAAGCGAAAAAATTAAGGAACTCTGGAAAGGCTTATATAAGCAAAAATAAGAAAATAAGACCAGAAAGGAAAATGAAACTGCCATGTGGAAATAAATGTCGAATTAAATGTTCAGAACAGATAAATGAAGAAGAAAGTCAAAAACTCTTTGACTCTTATTGGGCATTAGGAGACATTGCTCAACAGTGGCAGTTCATTTCAAACTGCATTAAAACTGTTAGATCTAAATACAAGTATGTTCATGAGGGAGGCAACCGTCAACCTAGGAACAATAACAGTTCCTTTCACTTCATGGTTGGTCAGAATGAAATTCGTGTTTGCAAACTTTTTTTCAAGAACACACTTGATATCAATGACCGGCCAATAAGAACAGCTTTAGCAAAGCAAAGCAGAGTTGCTAATGTTCTTATGGAACCTGATAAGAGAGGCCAACATGGTAATCAAGTAACTGTTGATCCTGAAATTAGGAAAGGCGTCAAGGCACATATTGAGTCTATCCCTCAGATAGAGAGTCACTAAACGAGAGCTACATCAAGTAGGACATTCATATGCGGCTCTAAAACAATTGCAGAAATTCACCGCGATTATGTTGAGAAGTCCAAACAACAAAAGGTACCTTATGCCAATTACACTCTGTTTTATCGCATTTTTACCACAGAGTATAATATTTCTTTTTTTGTTCCTAAAAAGGACCAATGCGATGTTTGTTCATCTTATCTTAATGCGGAGAATGAAGAGAAAGAGCGCCTTCAAGGAAGCTATGAAAATCACCACAAAGAAAAAGACATGTCAAGAAATGAAAAACATAAAGATAAAACTGAGAGTGATGCAGTTGTTGCTGTTTATGACCTTCAGGCTGTAATGCAGATACCAAAAGGGGACATTTCAGTTTTTTATTACAAGTCAAAGCTGAATGTTTTAAATTTTACTATTTACAATGCTAAAACAAACTCATGTAATTGCTATGTCTGGAATGAAACTAATGGCCAACGTGGGGTTAATGAAATTGGGACCTGTGTTCTCGATTACATTAAAACCTTGTGTGAGGCAGGAGAAACTGACATGATTTTTTACTCAGATAACTGTTCTGGCCAACAGAAAAATAAGTTCATGATGGCACTTTACCTTTATGCAGTAAACAACTTACCAAATATAACTTCAATAACACACAAGTTTCTAATAAAAGGGCATACCCAAAATGAGGGTGACTCTGCCCATTCCCTAATTGAAAGAGAAGTAAAGAGAATTTTAAAAAGTGGACCCATTTATGTGCCGGAAACTTACGTAACGGCAATTCGAACTGCTAGAAAGAAAGGACAGCCTTTTGTAGTAAAAGAGCTTTGTTACAAAGATTTCTTGAACATCAAGTCTCTAGCTACTGAAATGGGACCTATCAATTGCAAGACTCTTCAACTCTCTGATGTTAAAGTAATGAAATTTGAAAAGCAGTCACCACTGTCAGTTTTTTGTAAACATTCCTATGGTTCAGACTATAAGGAGCTTAAAATTTTGAAAAACTCAAATAAAGCTACCTCCATTAATGACTTATTGCCATGTTACTCCAGCAAACTTACATTGCCTGCTAACAAGAAAAAAGACTTGATGGACCTTTGTAATAAAAATCTGATTCCACGATGCCATCATAAATTTTATGAAGACCTGTAAATGAAATCAATCTTAATGAAATGAGTTAAAATACAAATTTAGTATGCCTATTACGATATTAAGTTTTGTTGTATGCTAATTCATTAGGTACATATTATTTGAATGGAATATTAAATAGATGTTTATTTTATAATGTTTTTTTTATTATACAGTCCATCTTTCATTTATTTGAAAATTTTTGAGTTGTCTAATTCCTTAGGCATATTTGAAAGAAATAATTAGGAAGAATCTATTAGGTTCATAAGGATTTTTTTATTTGAAAAAAATGATAATTAGGAAGAATCTATTATGTTCATGAGGATATATATATATATATATATATATATATATATATATATATATATATATATATATATATATATATATATATATATATATATATATATTTGAAAAAAATATATAATTAGGAGGAATCTATTATGTTATAACAATGTTTTTTTTAATATCTTTTTGTGTTACAGTCAATATCTTTCATTTATTAGGAAGTATCTATCATTTTCATAATAAGAAAATGTATTATCATCAATCTTGTCAAAGTCATAAGCAATGAACAATACATAGTTAAGTAACACATTGGTGATTATTTTCCTTTCAATAATGGCACAAAACAAAATAGCACATGAGAGGTCTACTATTTTTTTATGAAGAACGTCATATTAAAAAAAAGCATTATAAAAGTTTAAATAAAGGTTTGATTAGTGAAGATATAATTATTTCAATTTCTATAAACTTTAAAGGACTATTTGATGTTTCAAAAAATGTTCCAGCTATGGTCTTTTGGGACTATTCACAATATTGAGAGTGTTTTCATTCTTTAAAATGGCTCTCGTGAAAAATTGCTATTTTTGAGTTATGACGACGTTGTCGCAAACGAGCGATTAGTGTATGCCACTGTCCATGTCCCTCCCTCTCTTAGAGCTGTGCCTCTGCACCCTTCACTCTTCACATGTACCACTTCCTCAACCTTAGGTCCATTACTCTCCAGAAGAAAGTTCCTTTTCCTCTTGTGTTCTCTGTTCATTCCTTTCTTTTGCTTCACTTCTCAATTCATTAAGTTTCTTACTTTCTTCCTCATTCATTTCTCTTCTAATCCAGGCTTATTTAAACTTGTTACTTTTGGCTAGCTTCCACGCATTTGCCAATGTTTCTTCAGCTGTTGTTTGGGATTTTAGTTTGATTTTCAATGGTCTACTTTTTCCTTGATCATATTTACCAATCCTGTACACCTCTATTTCATCTTCCAGCTTTGTATCCCCTTCGTTTATCACACTCAGTACTAATCGAGCTGTTTTTCTTTGTTCTGCTTCTCTTTTATACCAATTTTTTTTATCTCACTTTCTTCCAGGCCAAAGATCATTACACTCTTCTTTTTATCTACAGTGTCTCTTACCAGGTTTTCCTTTTCCTTTATTACCTTTATAAACTCTCTTGTCAAGCGTTCTTTACTTCTCTGGTCCTTCACTATTTCTCTATAACTCACTTTTTTCTCCAACTGTGTGTGTGTGTGTGTGTGTGTCAGTGTGTGTGTGTGTGTGTGTGTGTGTGTGTGTGTGTTTGTTCTTATGTAATTTTATTTTTAAAGAATTTAGTGAAATTTGTAATGTCTTATCTTTTAAAGTTAATTTGTCATATTTATCTTTAAAGCTATGAATGCTTTGTGTGTGTATGTGTGTGTGTTTGTGTGTGTGTGTGTGTGTGTGTGTGTGTGTGTGTGTGTGTGTGTGTGTGTGTGTGTGTGTGTGTTTAAAGCTATGAATGGTTCCTGCACACATAAATTGGTCAGTCAGTGCCTTCCACTGGCTAATTGCTCTGTCAGGAAAACTATATTTGTATCACATACAAGCTGCATCACACATAGCTTGGGTGATTTGCACCCACAGCACAGAAAGATAACACCAACAACATACATATGTTGGTGTTACATTTTTTTTGGTGTGGCTACTTTTTGCGTATGAGACAGAGCCAAAGCTACATGTCATGCTGCTAAGTGAAAAATGTAATTTAGGATTACAAATACTATTTTCTCACATTTTCTTTCCTCTTTTGTTTGTACAATTTCTTACTGTAAGAGTGTGTCATGATGGTGATGATGGTGGTAGTGGTGTTAGGTTAGGCCAGGCCATCACCTCCTGACCCTCTCCACTCTGGCAGGAGGGCACGGTGGATGTGGTGGTGGATGTGGGCGGCACAAGTGGCTCCCTCCCTTCCTCCTTCACTTATGACGTCTCACTGTCACCCACCATCATTGGCCTTTCCCTCCACACCCTCTCCCTCTTTGGTGAGTCTCTTATCCTCCTCCTGTTCCTCCTCCAGTTGTGGAAACAGTGAAGATCTGTCATAACAAATATTTTCTCTGTGTTTCTGTGTCTTATTTTCTCCTCTCTCACAGGTCAAGAGGAACAAACTTTGGCACTTCAGGATCAGTTCATGTGAGTGTCATTCTGTCCTTCCCTCCCTCCCTCCCACCCAGTAAAAGTCAGGAAAACATAACCTATTCCCTCCATCTCAATCTCAATCTCAATATTTAATGTGTAGGGTGCATATGGGGAGCTGGCTGCAAGGAGATGTCAGAGAGGGAAAAGGTTACTTGGGGTGGGGTGAGGGGAAAACTAAGTGTCCAGGGTAGGAGTTTTATGTGCATGTTCTGAAATGTGGGAGTGTTAGGTGTTTGAATGCACGTGCTGTGTTTGTGAGGGGGAGTCCGTTCCAGCTGCATGTGGTCCATGGAAGTGTGAGTGCTTGAAAGAGTCTGTGTTATTGTGGTATGTTGAATTCATATTTGTGGTTGTGTGTGTTATGGGTACTAGCTGTGTGTGGTGTAAGTATTCATGTTTGTTGATGTCAGTTTGATGGTTTGTGAGTTTGTGCATTATTGCCATTATTGTTAGTCTGTGTGCTTCTCTGTGAAGTGTGAGGGTGTCCATATTTAATTGTTTAATGCGTGTTGTTATGCCAGAAGTTTGTGTGTAATTGTTTTGTAATGAACCTGGCTGTAGCTATGTTGAGCTTTTCCAGCCTCTTTATATTTGTCTGTGTGTGTGAGTCCCCAAGACAGTGACCTGAGGGACACCTGAACAGACAGGGACAGGGTCAGATGCAACACTGTCAAAAAGAACACATTAGGTCCTGTTGGAAAGAAAAGAAGTGACCCAGTGAAGAATTGGTCCAGTGCTGCCACAATGCTGTAGTTTCAGAATCAGTCTTTTGTGGAGTACTTTGTTAAAGGCTTTGGCAAAGTCTAGCACGATAGTGTCAACTTGTTTGGCATCACGTCTGTCTGGATGTCTTGTAATGTCATGGTGGGTAACAGTGAGTTGTGACTCGCATGATAATTTGGGTTGGAATCCATGTCGTGTGGTCTGATAATATGTATGTTGTTTGTGTCAAGATGATTTATTATGTGTCTGTGTATGATGTGTTGAAAGATGTGGGAGATGATAAAGGTGGGAGAAATGGGGCAATAATTAGAAGGGTCACTCCAGACACCTGCCTTGAAAATGGGGTGACATCAGCACAAAGCCAGTCAGAGAGAAGAGAGGATGCATGAAGAGGTTGGGTAAAGATCACTTAGAGGATGGCTGGAAGGCTGAGAGCAAGGATGGGGGCACAAGTCTTAAGGAAAAAGGGGGGGGGACTTTTATCAAGTCCAGATGATCTAGTGGTGTCCAGAGTCTGTGGTGACCTCTGCATTCCGTCTGTCCTGATGTCGAGGGGAGGGAATGGGTGGGTAAGGGCTATTTGGCTCGTGTGGGGTTTTTCTGGATGAATACAGAGTGGAACTGTGTGTTGAGTAAGTGCTCTTTGTGTTCTGGCGTGGTAGCAAGAGTGTCGTCGCAGTCTTTAAGGACAAGTACTGTACTTGATGGCTTATAAGCCATGCCTTTTTACCAAAAAAAAGTCTGAGAAAATAAGCATGCGTCTTATAAGGCCAAGGTTCAGCTTTGGAGCAGTGGCCACTGGTAAGTCTGTGGCAACAGTGGCCTTTAAAACAAACCCCAAACATCTTTGCACATGTAAACAAAGTGATGACCATTTCTACACTTCAAAAACAACTTTTTTTTGGAAGATAACAATGTATAACAGGTGGTACTTACCAGTAATTCACATAAAATAACACCAGTCAGGAAGAAATTAAGTGATGACCCTCACATTGCATGTACCAAAACAAACTCACGGTGGGTCACACACCAAACCTGGTGACACGTGCAAGATTCACTGTGTTCCTTAGTGTGATGCCATTATTCCTTGAAGTGAGACACACCTTCATACAACTGAAATTGTGCCTATCTTCTAACATTATTAGCTTGCTTACATGTTCAATAAAACTCAAAGCTAATGAGAAACTATTGCTTTTTTAGAAAATAGCTTACTATCTAACAAAACAAAAGGTTTTATAAGTGAAGAGAGCATCATACAAACTTTAGTATCCCTCTGGGCTCTGACAGTGTCTTTGCCTACACCATATTTGTTCACATCTCACAGCAGGATTGGTGTTTGGTAGTGTTAGTAGGTCTTAGCAAATATAGAAGTTTTTAAATGTAAAATATTGGGGTCTAATAAGGATCTGAATACGTAAGAGAGGCCTTCAAATTTCAGTTGAAACCCTTCAGTTCATATTCAGAGCATATTTATCTTTTTTTTTTTTTTTTTTTTTTTTTTTTTTTTTTTTTTTTTTCTTTCAATGCCTGCCCAAAGTGAGGTGTGCCTTATAAGCCCATGCGTCTTATAAGCCGTCAAATACTGTATGTTTGTTTTGTCCTGTCTGCATGACTTGAGGAATTTGAAGAAGTGTTTTGGTGTTGTTTCTAACATTATCTGTGAGATATCTACAAAGGTGTTCACGTTTGGTCTTCTTTATGTTTTTTGGCAAGATTCTTTTGGAAAGATCTGAAGGCGGCCCATTTCCCTGGTGTGTTCTGTGATTGTTTGCATCTGTCATCTCTGTTTTCTGTGGTGTTGTTTCCATAGGTTCCTGGAGAACCAGGGGAGTGTATGTCTACATGAGGGTGTTTTCTATGGGCTGTAGTTGTTCATGGTGGTGTGTATGGTGTGTCAGGCTGTTCCAGTTTCTTGGAGGAGTCCAGAGTATGAGTCAGAAGATAGAAAATTGTCTCTGTAGAGTGTTTAATTGAGTCTGTCAGCTCTAGAGTAGAGTAGGATTGACCCACATCTGTGTTTTTGTCTTGTCGGTAGAAGGTCTATGTCAACTGGAACATTGTTGTGGTCATTTAGTCTTGGAACTACCTGGGTGTTTATTATATTGTGTATGTTGTTTTTTAGAAGGTCTAATGTATGGACTGTGGTGAGAAGGCCTCTGGCACCAGAGGGGTGTGTGGTAGCCTGTGTTTTTGTTGGCTTGAGTACTGTTTGCATGAGTGAAAATGTATTTTTGTTGTCAATTAGTGTGTTGTGTAGCTGGCACCTGTTTGTGTGGGGAATGATAGGGTTGAAGACATCAGTGTCATAGGGATTGGAGGGGGACGTAGTGGTCCAGTTGATGTCAGGGAGGTTGAAATCATGTACAATCCAGATGTGTTTGTCTGGTGTGAGGTGTGAAAGAGCTGTGTGAAGGTTGTGTGAGTATTCTGTGTTGGAAGATGGAGGTCTGTTGAAAGCTGCAAGTAGAACCCCATGGCCTCTCTGCACAAGACTTTCTTCCTTCTCTCACCCCAATTTTGTCCATCTCTGTAATGCAAAAGTTAACCTGTATTCTCAATCATTCATCCTTTTCTCTGGTAAACTCTGGAACTCCCTGCCTGGTTCTGTATTTCCTCCTTCCTATAACTTGAACTCTTTCAAGAGGGAGGTTTCAAGACATTTATCCTTCAATTTTTGACAACCACTTTTGACTATGCTTGGGGACCAGCACCTCAGTGGGACTTTCTTATAAATGTATTGCCCTTGGCTGGTTTCCTTCCTACATAAAAAAAAAAGTGAATTACAGTTAGAAATTTTTATGACTGTCTTGCTAAATGGTGGAGGAAAGACTTCTGCAGAATCTGTGTTGGGTGTTAAGCATGTTTTGGTACCTACAGTGAAGTCTGGGTCATTTGTGTGTAGGGCAGGAGAGGCACTGGGAGAGGTTGCTGGGGGAGTTGGGGAATGGGGGAAGGTTTAGGTGAAGGGGGTGTAAGAGAGGTGAGGGTAGTCATGATGTGCAGGAAATGCCAAAAGCAATGGGAAATGGCCCTGGTTGACAGATTGATGGACTGGTGTTACAAGGGTGTTTAGGTGATGTGGAGCTTGAATGTCTTGTTGTGTGGTGGGATGTGTGGCTAGGTGTTGGTGGTTGTGAGGGTGAGTGTTGCTGGTTCATGGAAGGAAAATGTATATGAGATTTGTTAGTACTGTGTGTGCATAGCAGGTCAAAGGAGCTAGAGGTTGGAATAGGAGGTAGTGAGAAAGAAGATGTAGAGACATTAGGAGAGCCACATCTGCTGCAGATACACACGATACTATTGTTAATTGATCCGTGGTGTACCTGTGCAAACGATCCGATGCAGCCGACATGACACCACACAGCATGCTTGGACCGGTTACAGCAGATATCACATTGGATGCCCCTTTGCCTCACTCAGCTGCTTTGGCACAAACTGTCTTGAATGTGTGTTTGTATTGTTGTGGTGTGTTTTGGAGCAGTGTGAAGCATCTTGGCTAAGTGTGATGTTGGTGCTTGTGGATGATTTGGATGTGTGGTGTGGGGATGTAACTGTTCATGTCTGCACATGGCATATTAGTGTGTGTAGTGTAAGTGCCAAGAGTATTCCTGTTACCATGCTGAAGGCAAGGTGTAGCAGTAAGTGGCATCTGTACTGGTGTGTTCTTACCTTCCATGAGAGTGTGCTTGTGTGGTGTTTTCTTGTTGTTGGCCAAAGCAACATTGCTGTTGCTGGTCATGGTGACTGGAACAACTGTTTCTGACATTTGTGTGCTGCCTTGCTAGGAACTTTTTTTTTATTCTAAGAAAGTGATAAGACTTATTGAGTTAATAAAAAAGTAAAAAAGAGGCCAGAAAGATTTTAGAAATTAAATTGTGTGTCAAAGCAATGTATTGAACATTTATCTGAGGAGAAGGCAGGGCAGGGGAGGGGCCAGGTGCCGGGGTACAGGAACAAGGGTAGGGAGCCGAGGTGGAAATGTCCATTCATCTCAGAGTCAACAACCAAATTCCCTAGTACTGATATAAAGTCACTACTTCCCCCTCTGACCTTCCTAGTAACCCTGACCTAACCTATCACTTTCCCAATACCCCTGACCTGACCTATGACCTCATGCCGCCAGATCGGATCAGAGCTGTGTTATACGACTCATTGGAGTAACATCAGCATGAGCTGTCTTACCCCGGCACTGTCGGCTGGCACTCATACCCTGGTACTCTCCGCTGATGGCTTTGGTGCTGCTGCCAGGTGGGTGTCTCTCTCTCTCTCTCTCTCTCTCTCTCTCTCTCTCTCTCTCTCTCTCTCTCTCTCTCTCTCTCTCTCTCTCTCTCTCTCTCTCTCTCTCTCTCTCTCTCTCTCTCTCACTGATAATAGAGTGACGATGTTGTGGCAGGGAAGTGGAGTACGTACTGCAGGTGACCTCGGCCTCAGCTACCCAGGGGTCAGTGAAGGGTGGCACGCTGGTCAGGCTGGGCGGCACAGGCTTCAGCTCGGATTGTTCCCGCCTCAAGGTGAAGCTGGGCCAGGTGTATGAGTGTGAGGTGCTGCAGTGCTCCGATGAGGCCCTCACCTGCATCACCAGGCCCATCACCACCAACCACAGGATTGTGAATGTTGGCACCAGCTCTGGTGAGGCGCTGATTCATACACACACACACACACACACACTTGATGATGCAGAATTCCTGTTAAAGTATCACTAGAGTCACATAAACACCCTTGAAAACTCCAACAACATCCTGTGCAGTCAGTTAAACTATCTCTATCCTTGTTAAACTGCCCATAAAATCCCGAAAGTGCCTCTGAAAACCTGCAGTAACTTCCACCAGAACCTGTTAAAAGCAGTCAAAATAAGATGCTGAAACACTGATGAACACAGATGAAGCCTTTATCAAGCACCTCTCACTCACCAAACCTAGTCATCTTAGTACCATTTGTGGACTTCAAGCAACCCCATTACCTTCAATTTTCACAGAGACTGTATCATGGTATCCTCGTGTGCTGGAGGTAGTGGAGGGAGACTCAGTGACCTGGCAGTGGAGTAAGGTGTCTGAGAACTCACAGCTGCAGTACGGAGTGTGTGAGGTGGCCAGCCCTGTGGATAACTGTGAGGACGCTGATGGTTCTGGCTTCTTCTCAGGGACACAGACTGCTGCAGGTAAGGACAGAGAGACTGGGATGAGGTGAGGGGGAAATTGAGACAGGAAAGCACAGAAGTGAAGTGAGAGAAATGAAGGGATAGAAGGATAGTGACAAGGAGAGAAAGAGAGAGATTGGAGAGTGTAAACAGGAAGGAAAGGAAGGAGGATGGATTGAAAAGAAAGAAGGAAGAGAGAGAAGGATGGAAGTGGAGGAAGAGCGGAGAAAAATGAAAAGAAATAGGCAGGAGGAGAAATATGAGTATTTTTTTTTTTTTTTATGTAGGAAGGACACTGGCTAAGGGCAACAAAAATCCAATAAAAAAATATGCCCACTGAAATGCCAGTCTCATAAAAGGGTCAAAGCAGTAGTAAAAAATTGATGAATAAGTGTCTTGAAACCTCCCTCTTGAAGGAATTCAAGTCATAGGAAGTTGGAAATACAGAAGCAGGCAGGGAGTTCCAGAGTTTACCAGAGAAAGGAATGAATGATTGAGAATACTGGTTAACTCTTGCATTAGAGAGGTGGACAGAATAGGGTTGAGAGAAAGAAGAAAGTCTTGTGCAGCGAGGCTGCAGGAGGAGGGGAGGCATGCAGTTAGCAAGATCAGAAGAGCAGTTAGCATGAAAATAGCGATAGAAGATAACAAGAGATGCAACATTGCAGCGGTGAGAGGCTGAAGACAGTCAATTAGAGGAGAGGAGTTGATGAGACAAAAAGCTTTTGATTCCACCCTGTCTAGAAGAGCAATATGAGTGGAACCCCCCAGACATGTGAAGCATACTCCATACATGGACAGATAAGGCCCTTGTACAGAGTTAGCAGCTGGGGGGGGGTGAGAAAAACTACTACTAATACTGCCACCACTACTACTACTACTGTTAATACTACCACCGTGACCACCTCTATTACTATTACTACTACTGCTACTGCTGCTGCTGCTGCTACTTCTACTACTACTCCCACCAGTACTACTACTACTACTACTACTACTACTACTACTACTACTACTACTACTACTACTACTACTACTACTACTACTACTACTACTACTACTATTGCTTTCCCACAGGCTCTTTCACAGTGGCCTTCCCCCAGCAAGGCATCCACTATTATGCTGGCCCCACACTGCCTGGTGGTGTGGTGATGCGGGGCCAAGTCAACGTGGTACGGCCACCTCATCAGGCCCTCAGGATGGCCGTACTGCTGGGTGACAAGGAAGCCACCTACCAGGTTGCCGGGAGTCAGGTCGTCAACATGAGTGGCTGTGACCCCATCCTGGAGATGCCTCTGGATGGGTGTGACCTCCCTGACCTGACCACACCAGAAAATGGATACCTGTACTTTCATTTCCACACCTGTCACACACCTGTGGTCTCTGCCCTGGCCTCCTCCACCACCCACACTGAAGGGCCTGAGGTGAGGGCAGGCTAGTGCAGGCCAGGGTTCCTCTTGCATTAGTGATGGTAATGGTAGTAATGATAGCAGCACCAGTGGCAGTAATAATGGTTCCCCACGCTGAGTGTTTCCTGTTTTCTTTGACACAGCGGCCTGCAGGTGGTGGGTGGCGACTCTCTCACCATCACTGGATCAGGCTTTGGTGACCTGGCCTGCCAGGTAGAGGTCAGTGTTGGTGAAGTATCCTGTAGTGTGACCTCTGCTTCAGACACCTCTGTGACTTGCGATCTGGACGACCTGGACAACCTGAGGTCGGGTGCATACCTGCCCATCACTGTCAAGGCAATCAACAGGTGAGTGCAGCTAACATACAGACAGACAGATAGACAGACAGGTCAGCACGGATGAGAGAAACTGGATGTTTGAGATGATATGAGAAAAAAAAAGGAACATGCTTCAATGACAGAAATACAGCTTTGTACCACAGCAGCATCACTACACCACAGCACCACCACACCTCACCACACTATCATACACCACATTACTGCACTACACCACCAGAGCATCACCACACAACACCATGGCATTGCCATGCCACCACAGCATCACTGCACCTCACCACACCACAACACCTCACCACGCCTCACCACACCTCACCTGCAGGGGCATAGCAGTGACAGACATCGCAGGGTACAGCAGTGAGGGCCGTGTGGTGGTGGTGCCGCAGGTGTCCTCCCTCAGTCCCCTGGAAGGCTCCCTGGGTGGCAGCACCCTGCTCACCATCAGTGGAGGTGGTCTGCAGGGTCTGGTTGCCTCTCCTGTGGTGCTGGTGGGGGGCCAGACCTGTGTGGTGCAGAGTGTCTCCTCCACCACAGTCACCTGCCTCACTCCACCCTCCACCTCTGCCACCGTGGCCACCTTCACTCTGACTGTGGCCAGTGTAAGTTTTGTGTGTGTGTGTGTGTGTGTTTATTATGTAGGATGGACACTGGCCAAGGGCAACACAAATCCAATAAAAAAAATGCCCACTGAAATGTCAGTCCCATAAAAGGGTCAAAGCAGTAGTCAAAAATTGATGAATAAGTGCCTTGAAACCTCCCTCTTGAAGGAATTCAAGTCATAGGAAGATAGAAATATAGAAGCAGGCAGGGAGTTCCAGAGTTCACCAGAGAAAGGGATGAATGATTGAAAATACTGGTTAACTCTTGTGTTAGAGAGGTGGACAGAATATGGGTGAGAGAAAGAAGAAAGTCTTGTGCAGCGAGGCCGTGGGAGGAGGGGAGGCATGCAGTTTGCAAGATCAGAAGAGCAGTTAGCATGAAAATAGCGGTAGAAGATAGCTAGAGATGCAACATTGCGGTGGTGAGAGAGGCAGAAGACAGTCAGTTAGAGGAGAGGATTTGATGAGACAAAAAGCTTTTGATTCCACCCTATCTAGAAGAGCAGTATGAGTGGAACCCCTCCAGACATGTGAAGCATACTCCATACATGGACGGATAAGGCCCTTGTACAGAGTTAGCAGCTGGGGGGTAAGAAAAACTGGCGGAGACGTCTCAGAACGCCTAACTTCATAGAAGCTGTTTTAACTAGAGATGAGATGTGAAGTTTCCAGTTCAGATTATGAGTAAAGGACAGACCGAGGATGTTCAGTGTAAAAGATGGGGACAGTTGAGTGTCATTGAAGAAGAGGGGGATAGTTGTGTGGAAGGTTGTGTCGAGTTGATAGATGGAGGAATTGAGTTTTTAAGGCATTGAACAATACCAAGTTTGCTCTGCCCCAATCAGAAATTTTAGAAAGATCAGAAGTCAAGCGTTCTGTGGCTTCCCTGCGTGAAATGTTTACCTCCTGAAGGGTTGGACGTCTATGAAAAGACGTGGAAAAGTGCAGGGTGGTATCATCGGTGGAGTAGATAGGACAAGAAGTTTGGTTTAGGAGATCATTAATGAATAATAAGAAGAGAGTGGGTGACAGGACAGAACCCTGAGGAACACCACTGTTAATAGATTTAGGAGAAGAACAGTGACTGTCTACCACGGCAGCAATAGAACAGTCAGAAAGGAAACTTGAGATGAAGTTACAGAGAGAAGGATAGAAGCTGTAGGAGGGTAGTTTGGAAATCAAAGCTTTGTGCCAGAAGCTTTGGTGCACTGATGGGTGTGTGGAGTTCCAGCCAAGGCTGCATGTGTGTGCATATTTTACCTAGTTGTAATTTCCAGGGCCTGAGGTATGCTTGTGTGGTCCTGTCTCCATATCTACACTTGTGCAGTTGTTCCTTAAAGTTGTACACACTCGTTTCCAGTACTACCTCCTCACTGAGCTTGTTCCATACTTCTGGATTTCTTTGTTGGAAACTGTTTCTTTATGTTATTCAAGCATCTTTCTTTTTTTATTTTTTTGCTGTGGCCTCGTGTGTATCTGGTATTTTCTACTTCTCTTAGCAGCAGTTTCTCATTATCAATTTCTTCCATTCAATTCCACAATTTATATATAGTTATTAAGTCTTCCTGTTCTCTTCTTTGTTCCAATGTGGCAGATTTATCTTCATTAACTTGTCTTCATACGTTAATTCTTCCAGTTCTGGAACCATCTTCATTGCCATCCTTTGTATTCTTTCTATTTCTTTGACATGTTTCATCTTGTGGGAAGACTACACTGATTTAGCATATTCCAGCTTTGGTCAAATCATAGTGGTAATTATCTTTCTCTTCATACCTTTATCCATGTAGTGGAATGCTGTTCTAATATTTCTCATCGTTCTATATGTATCTCTGAACATCTTCCGTATGTGCATCTCTGATTATTGACTGTCCTGTATATTCACTACCAGATCTTTCTCTTCTTGTACTTTTATTATTTCTACATTTCCCATTTTCTAGATCCATTTTGGTCTCTTTTCACTTTTTCCCACTTACATTACATGACATTTTTTCATATTAAACTCCATCTCACATTTCTTGCTCCAGTCCCAGATTTTATTCAGATCCTCTTGTAGATTTTCAGTCTTTCATATGTTTTTGTAATTTTGCATCATCTGCAAACAAATTTGTGTAACTCATTACTCCTTCTGGCATATCACTGGTGTAGATAAGGAAAAGTATTGGTGCCAGCACTGATCCTTGTGGTACTCCACTATCTACTTTTCTCCATTTTGACTTTTACATCCTTTACTGCCATTCTCATTTCTCTTCCCTTTAAGTAGCTTTCCATCCAGTTTATTATTTTTCCATTTAATTCTCCAACATTTTCTAGCTTCCATAGTAGCCTGTTGTGGGAAGCTTTGTCAAAAGCTTTTTTTTTTTTTTTTTTTTTTAGATCTAAATGCACACAGTCTACTCATCCATCCCTCTCCTGCATTATATCAGTCACTCTTGAATAGAAGCTGATCAGATTTATTACACATGATTGTTTTTATCTAAAGCCATACTGCTTTTCTGATATATCATGTTCTCTAGAAGTTTTGTCCACTGCTTCTGCGTCACTTTTTCACAGATCATGCATACTATGCTGGTCATTGATACTGGTCTGTAGTTTAATGGCTCTTCTTTTTTTCCACATTTATAAATTGGCACTATACCTGTTCTCTTCCATTCCTTAGGCACTTCCAATTGATACTGAGCATTTTATTATGTCATATACTGGTTCAATTAACTGTTTCCTGTTAAAATGAAACCTGATAGTCCATCTGGTCCTGTTGCTTTTCTCTTCCAGTTCCTCAACCATTTAATAAAGTTCTTTAATTACTGTAATTTCCCACATTTGTTCTTTTGTGTTCACATCTTGTGGTTCTTTAAATTCTGATTCTTTTGTGAAAACTTGGTGGAACTTTTTGTTTAGCAATTCACTCATGTCTTTTGGGTCTTCATATGTTTCATGTCCATCCTTCAACTGTTCTAGTTTTTCTTTGAGTTTAATTTTTCCATTTATGAATCTAGAATAGTTTTGGTTTGTCCTTGCACTTCTCAAGTGCATCTTTTACATATCCTTTTTCTTCCCCTCTCCTTATTTACACATATTCATTTCTTGCTATCTTAAAGTCTTTATTTTTTTGGTTTCCACTTCTTTTCATTGTTATCCATGCTTCATCTCTTTTCTCTTTGCTCTTGCATATCTTGCGTTAACTACACCAGTTTTCCTTTTTCTTTAGGTTTGTATAGTGGGACATATTTATTCACTCCTGCCTCATATAGTGTTATATTGCCTTGCATATAATTTGCTCTTCAGCTTTCTCCTGTCCGTTGCTTCATAGAATCTCGTAAGATATTTACGTTAGCTTTTCCCTAGTTTCTCCTGTTTTGTTTGTAGGATTCATCATCTGCACTGACATCACTGTCAGTCTCTATTTCTATCATTATATGGTCACTTTTTTCCATGGGGGACATGTACCATTTCTTTAGTTAGGTCAATTCCTTTTGTTAATATTAAGTCAAGTCTTGTTGGTTCATCATCTCTTATATATCTTGTATTTTTGGTCACCCATTGCATCATTGTGTTTTCTATAGTCAACTTCAGAAATCTTTCTCACCATGCAGTCTTGTTTCCTCATGCCTTGAATGTTTCCTAATTTATTTCTTTGCAATTGAAGTCACCAACCAATAATTCTGTTTTATTACTTTTGATTAATTTACTCAAATGCTGAGTGGTATCTTCTATTATTTTCTCACAGCCTTCCTTGCTCCAAGAATTTGTTTTGGGTGGTACGTGGGTTGTTATTACCATCAGTATTTCTCCATGATTATCCTCCAAGTTAACAGTCACTATTTCTGCTTTTCCTTCCCCATATTTCATTATTTTTGTCTTCACCTCATTTCTTGTCATTATCATTACACCTCCCCCTCCTTTGCCAATCCTGTCTCTTCTCCACATATTGTAGTTGTTGTTAATGATAGTCTGATTTTCTTCTTGTAGCTTTATTTCCGTTAAACACGCTATCTTCAGATTCTTTTTCTTTTAAATAGTCTTATAATTCCAGTGTCCTGTGTAACAGTCCGTCTGTGTTGGTGTACATCACATTCAGTCCTTCATTTTTGCAATTTTTTTCTTTTACTTTAATTTATTCCTTTTCCTTTATGTACCATTTTTTCACTCTGTCTCCAAAAACTCTCCAAAACTCTAAAAAAAGTTTAGTCTTTTCTTCTGTTCTTGATTAATTTTTCCCTTTAGCCTCTTTGTGTGTGTGTGTGTGTGTGTGTATGTGTGTGTGTGTGTGTGTGTGTGTGTGACATGCAAGGAAAGAGCTTTGCTTGTGCTATCCTGTCTCCATATCTATTTTTATCTAACTTTGTCTTAAATTTATGTATTGTATTTGTATCAATGACTTCTTTGTCCAAATCATTCCAGACCTCCACAGTTCTATGTGGGAAGCTATTTTCTTAACATCTCTTCTACATGCATCTTTTTTAAGTTTTCTGCCATGTACCCTTGAGCCTCTTGTATCCCACATCACCAAGTCCTTCCTATCCAAGTTTTTTATTTCAGTCATCATTCTGTATATGTATAGTATGATCAGATCACCTCTCTCTCTTCTCTGTTCTAATGTTATAAGACAAGATTTAGACATTCTTTCTTCATACATTAGATCCTCCAAACTTGGAGGTGACTGTTGCTACTCTTCCTATTTTCTTATAGATTTCTTGGTGTTAGGTGACCATACCACAGCTACATACTCCAATCCTGGGTGTATCATGGTCACAATAATTTTTTTTTATCATTTCCTCATCCAGATGTGCAAATACTGTTCTTATGTTTTTCAGTGTTAATAGGTTTCATCTCTTACCTTGTTCATGTGTTTCTGGTGACAGCTTGTCAGTAATAACTACACCAAGGTCTCTTCTGTTCTTTTATTGTGTGTGTGTGTGTGTGTGTGTGTGTGTGTGTGTGTGTGTGTGTGTGTGTGTAGGGTCTGTTTTCTTTCTTATCCTGAGGTGCTGAAAGAAGACCTTGGTGCACAGATGGATGTGTGGAGGTGCAGCCAAGACTGTGTGTGTGTATTTACCTAGTTGTGAAATACAGGACAAGAGGCACACTAGGCTCATGCTGTTCCATCTCCATATCGACTTTTATCCAGATTTTCTTTAAATTTATGGACTGTCTTGGCACACAGTCTCATCAATAAATGAATTCCACACTGCTATGCTCCTGTGGGGAAAGCTGTGTTTCTTGATGTCTCTTCTGCAAACACTCCTTATCAGTTTCCTTCCATGTCCTCTGGTATCTCTCTTATCAGGTATCACAAGATTATCCCTGCCCAATTTTTTCATCCCTTCCAATATTCTGTATAGTGCTATCAAATCACCTCTTTCCCTCCTTTTTTGTAGTGTAGTTGGGCCCAATCTCATAAACTTCTCTTCATAACTATGCCCTCTTAGGCTTGTAGGGATTTTAGTTGCAGCTCTCTGAATTTTTTCTAGCTTCCTGATATCCTTCGTCAAACTTGGTGAGCACACTAATGCTGCATACTCCAGTCCTGGATGTGTCATTGTTGTTTACAATTTTTTTTTTATCATATCATCTTCATTGTCGGTGAATGCCATCTTCATGTTTCTCAGCAGATTGCATGTTTATCCAGTGATCTTGTTTACATGCTTCACAAATGACACTTTATTAGAAATGATTGCTCCCAGATCTTTTTCTCTGATCTTATAGTAATTTTCTCATTTCCCAAATAGTAGATGCCTTCTGTTTTTCTCGCACTTTTTTCCAAACTTCACCACACTACATTTCTTGGCATTAAACTCCATGTTCCATCTCAACAATCATTTATTTATCTTAATTAGGTCTTAATTCAGAGCTTTGCAGTCTTTTTCATTTGTTACTTTTCTCATAATCTTGGCATCATCAGCAAAGAGACTCATGTGGCTTGTCATTCCTTCCATCATGTCATTTACATATATTGCAGAACTTCACTTATTACTGGTTTCCACTTTGACTTATTGCCTCTGATTACTGTCCTCATTTATCTCTCCGTCAAGAAGTTGGTCATGCATTTTAATAACGATCCTCCCAATCTTCCTATATTTTTCAGTTATCCATATTAGCCTTCTGTATGGTACTTTGTATAATGCATTTTGCAGGTCTAAGTACATGCAGTCAGTCCATCCATCTCTCTCTTGCACTATGTCCATTACTCTTGTGTAGAAGCTTATCAAATTTGTTACACAAGATCTTCCTTCTCTGAATCCAAATTGTCTGTCTGTTATCACATTGTTGTCTTCCAGGCATTTCACCCATCTGTTCTTGATGATCTTTTTGCAGATCTTTGGTACCACACTTGTCAGCAATACTGGTCTATTGTTAAATGAGTCTCCTTTACTTCCAGCCTTGTGAATTGGGTAATATTCGCCTATTTCCAATCTTTGGGTACTTTTCCTTCCAACAGGGTGGTGCTAATTATATTGTGTATCACCTTAGCTAGTTTTGGGCTACACTTCTTTAGAATCCAGCTTGACAGACTATCAGGTCCCATTGCTTTCCATACACCCAGCTCTTCCAATATATTCTTTACTTCTTCTGTTGATGTTACTACCTCTTTCAGACCAGTCCCATTTTCCATAACTATCCTTTCTTCCCTAAAATAATTTTCTTTAGTAAGCAGTGAGTGGAAGTGTCTGTTGAACACTTCAGCCATCTCTTTTGGGTCTTCGACCATTTCTTCTCCAACTATTACTCAGCTGATGTCTTCTTTACTCCTCAATTTTCCATTCATAAATTTTTAAAACAGTTTTGGTTGGTCTTTGCATTTATGCACAACATTCTTTTCATAATTCTACTTATCTCTGTGTATTTTAACATATTCATTCCTCTTTCTTATATAATTGGTCCACAAGTCATGTCTCTTATATTTCTTCCACATTCCATGCTTTTTTCTGTCTCCAGTCTAGCTGTAGCACATCTCTTGTTACTCCAATCCTTCTTAAAAAGGTTTTCTGTTGATTTCATAGGTGTCCATTTCCCCTCTCCTTTATTATAAATGTTCAGGAAGGTGGTCCACTCTCCTTCTATATCACCCATTTGAAATACTTTGTTCCAATCCATTTCAATGAAATACTTCCTAAGCTGTCCAAAATTTGTCTCACTGCAGTTCAACCATTCTCTCCTGTGGTCTTTTCTCATATCTATGTTTTTATTCATTACTAAGAACTGAATCAATGCATAGTCACTTTTATCTATTGGTTTTTTGTGTTTTAAATCCTCTATTATGGCTTTTTCCTTCGTAAAAATTAGATCCAGCTTTGACAGTATTTCATTTTCTCTGAATTTTGTGTCTTCTTTAACCCACTACATCAGAATATTCTCAACAGCCAACTCCAGTAATTTGGTCCCCCTGTGATGACTTGCTACGTTATGTGGTCCAATTTTCCCAAGATATCTCTTTACAGTTAAAGTCTCCTGTCACTAGTTCACCTCATTTTCATCCATCAACTTGGATAAACATGCCTTTATGTCTTTCAGCATTCTCTTGTATTCTTCCTCACCCCTTGAGTTGGAATAAGGGAAACATAGGTCACTGCAGTATTTTGGCATCTTCCCACATTTCTTTTTAAGGCTATTTTCAGTACCTCTGCCTTCCCCTCCCCACATGTAGTAGATTTCACTGTCAATCCTTGTCTAATTAGGAGCATCACACCTAAACCCTGCTTAAATCTTTTATTTCTCATCCAGAGGTTGTAATTTCCATCACCAATATCTAAAACGTCCACATCACTCTCCAGTTTTGTTTCAACAATTGCCATGATATCTGGCTTCTCTTCTCTCTTAAACAGTCTCTAACTTTCAACACTACTGGTATCAGACCATTTAAGTTAGTATACTCCACTTTTAAACCTCCCATTCTGCATTGTCCTCTTTCCTCTACCACTTTCTCAGCCTCATGTCTGTGACCCTTCAATAGAACCTCTTCTCCACTTCTGGTCTTTTTTCGTTTTTTTTTTTTTTTTTTTTTTTTTTCATTTAATTCCCTTCTTAGTTCATTTATAGTAGCTCTCTCTTCTCTGGTCCTATCTTTTTCATCCACACTTGGTTGTACTCTTCAACTCTGGCCAATTTCTAAACTTTGCCTAATATTTCTTCAGCTGCTGCTTGTGACCTGTGTGTGTGTGTGTGTGTGTGTGTGTGTGTGTGTGTGTGTGTGTGTGTGTGTATGTAGAGTTGTTGTAAGCCAGCTTCTCACTATTTATGAGTTACGTTAGAGCTGTGAAGTCTTTCTGCTCACCAAGTACTGCTACTTCACTCTCATTCCTCAAGTCAAATTACCTAGTGGTTGGCCCAAGGGTTTGAGTGGGGCACGCCATAAACACAGCTCTAAAAGTTCTATAATTATTTATTAACCAGTGAATTATGATCCCAGTCATTACTCCTTAACAGCAAAGTGAGTGATGTGTTGGGCCAAAGCACAAGGGGATGGTTTTGGCTGCACATGTGTTGTCATTCTGAACAGCTGAATGAGGGTTGTCTTGTGAGACTGAACTGCTTGCATCACCATTACTCTTGTGGGGGGCAGTGACAGATGAGTGAGTGTTGTCTTGTGAGCCACTTTCGCCGTCATTAGTCTTGCATGGGGTGGTGACGGCACTGGTGTCAGTACTATGTCATAGTGTTTTATTTCTATTCCTGAGGTGCTGAGAGAAGGCCTTGGTGCACTGATAGGTGTGTGGAGGTGTGTCTAAGGCTGTGTGTGTGTGAGTGTGTGTGCATACATGAAGTTAAAAGAACACTTGTCTTCACTCTAAACTTGAGGCAAGAGGAACACAGCAGAGTACTGAGTCAGAGCTGCTGCCTGGATGTGTGGTGAGGCACTGTTGGCAGTGGTACTCATGTGTGCATTACTGTATTACCACATGGCACATCTTCCTTTCAGTGCAGAATGATCAAGATGAGTTAATTATTTAAGTCTGTCACCATATCTAAGACTAGATGTGTATCCAACATTAACAGTGTCTTGGCAAAAGACTATATAAATTCCTTTTCTCGTCTCAAACCATAATATGGTAATTTGGTGTCTTTTGAGTGACTAAATCTTAAAAAGCTTAAAAGAAAATCTGCAGGTGCCGGCCAAGATGGACACCCTTACCTTCACCTACAGTGAGGCACTCACCCCTGTGGTCACCAGCATGGCAGTGCAGGGCGAGGAAGTGACATTGTCTGGCCACAACTTTGGCAGTGACAACACCAAGGTCACCATCACTCTGGTGCAACAGTCGGTCCCCCATGGCTACCGAGAGGTGCCTCAGGAGGAGGAGAAGGAAGACTTGATGGTGGAAGAAAGGGAAGAGTGGTGGTGGTGGTGGTGAAGGATGAGGTTGAGGACTTCCTGGGTGTGGAGGCGGGTGATGAGATGGACCGCCTGGTGGAGACAGTGGCCGAGGATGAGGATAACGTGCTCAGTGGTAAGTACCTGCATGGCCTGGGGCAGAAGGCGAGGCTGTCCCTGGTGGATGTGCTGGAGGCCCCTTGGGGCTTCTGGGGTAGCTTCACCGGCACCGGGGCAGCCACCTTTGAGGAGACGGTGCAGCTGGGTGCCTGGCGCATGGCTGGCATTGGCCCTCTTCCCCACATACTGGACCACAACCCCCAGGAGAGACACCCACAACAGAGTCACTCAACAGAGGACCATCCCACCTCCTACTCCTGCACCATCACCTCTCTCACCCCCACCAAAGTGTCCTGCACAGCAGCCGGCCTGTCCGCAGGCTCCTACAGACCCATGGTGACCATGGCTGGGGCTAGGGCAGTTGTGGGCAACAAGGTGACCTCCACTACCCTGCCCGTGGCCTCTGCCCTAACACCTCAGTCCGGCAGCATCAACGGAGGTGCGGTGCTGGTGGGGAACAGCTCGGGGTTCATTCCCGGGTACATGATGGTGGTGGTTGGTGGTGCTGAGTGCTCCATGCTGCAGGAGAGTGCCAACACCATCTCCTGCCGCCTGCCACCTGGCATTGAGGGGGAGGCAGCAGTGGTGGTCAGTGTGGCCTGCAGTGAGAATGTGATGGCTGCCAAAGCATTCACCTACGCTGCAGCCGTCACCCCCATGCTTCTCTCTGTCACGTGAGTCTTGATGCCATGCACCCCACTTCACCACACACACACACACACACACACACACACATCTTCTGTATCACTGGTGTTTTGTTTATAATAATAATAATAATAATAATAATAATAATAATAATAATAATAATAATAATGATAATAGTAATAATAATGATGCTACTACTACTACAACTGATAATAATAATAATAATAATAATAATAATAATAATGATAATAATAATAATAATAATAATAATAATAATATAATATAATAATAATAATAATGATGATAATGATGATGATGATAATGATGCTGATGATAATAATAATAATAATAACAGTAATGCATTATTAATATTATCATTATTAAATATGTTCACTAATTTCAATGAGAACAAATATTTATCATCATGTTCAAAGTGATTGTGTTGGCCAGCACCCCCACCACCTCATTTACCCAGTGAC
Source organism: Scylla paramamosain (assembly GCF_035594125.1). Lineage (NCBI taxonomy): Eukaryota > Metazoa > Arthropoda > Malacostraca > Decapoda > Portunidae > Scylla > Scylla paramamosain. Next base: position 26,080,301 of record NC_087152.1, on the reverse strand, counting down.
CTCAGATCTTGATGTTGCAGGTGGCGTAGGATCACTCCTGAGCTGGGTCTTTGTGTTGGCAAAGACAATTCAGTCTTCACTAGGTGAATTGCCACACTCTTGAATCTTCTGAATTTTCCACCATCTGGCTTCAACCACAGAGTCATTCAAACTAAATTTATCTGTGCTGTATACCTCTCATCTAACTTCTCTGACTATAAGAAATTCTTTGACTAACTTCCAAAGTGGAGCACATTCTGACTCTCTTCCCTTTTGCAGAGATCTCCATTCTTGGAGACTTCAATGTTCACCACCAGCTTTGGCTTTCCTCTCCTTTCACTGACCATCCTGGTGAACTAGCCTTCAACTTTACCATTCTCCACGACCTAGAGCAACATCCTACTTGTATTCCTGACTGTCTTGGAGATATGCCCAACATTCTTGACCTTTTCCTGACTTCTAATCCATCTGCTTATGCTGTTACCCTATCTTTTCTGTTGGGCTCCTCTGATCACAATCTCACTTCTGTATCTCATCCTATTGCTCCAATCCCTCCTCAGGATCCCCCTAAGCAGAGGTGCCTCTGACATTTTGCTTCTGCTAGTTAGGGGGCCTGAGGAGGTGTTTTGATGATTTTCCTTGGAATGACTACTGCTTCCATGTCACAGACTGTCTCTGTGTGCTGAGTACATAACAGAGGTGATAGTATCTGGCATGAAAGCGTACATTCCTCTCTCTTTTTCTCGACCTAAACCTTCCAAACCTTGGTTTAACACAGCCTGTTCTTGTGCTATACATGATAGAGAGATGGGTAACAAAAGGTACTTGAGCCTTCCATCACCAGAATCTCATGCACTTTATATTTCTGCCTGGAACCATGCAAAGTCTTTTCTCCAACAAGCCAAAAACTCCTTCGTAAATAGAAAGTGTCAAAATTTTTCAAGATCTAACTCCCCTCATGACTTCTGGCACCTAACCAAACACATCTCCTATAACTTTGCTTCTTCATCTTTCTCTCTTTTATTTCAACCAGATGGCACCACTCTGATCTCATCTATTTCTAAAGCTGAACTATTTCCTCAAACCTTTGCTAAAAACTACCTTGAATGATTCAGTGCCTGTTCCTCCCTCTCCTCCACCTTCTGACTACTTTGTGTTACCTATTAAAATTCTTCACAACGATGTTTTCCATGCCTTCACTGGCCTAAACCCTCAGAAGGCTTATGGACCTGATGGGGTCCCTCCTATTGTTCTCTGAAACCGTGCCTCCGTGCTTGCACCTTGACTAGTCAAACTCTTTCAACTCCATCTGTCAACATCTACCTCTCCTTCTTGCTGGAAGTTTGCCTACATTCAGCATGTTCCTAAAAAGGGTGACCGTTCTAATCCCTCAAACTACCATCCTATTGCTTTAATTTCCTGCCCATCTAAATTTTTTTAATCTTTCCTCAACAGGAAGATTCTTAAACATCTTTCACTTCACAACTTTCTATCTGATCGCCAGTATGGGTTCTGTCAAGGCTGCTCTACTTCTTCTGGCTTTTCTTACTGAGTCTTGGTCATCTCTTTTAGAGATTTTAGAGAAACTTTTGCTGTTGCCTTAGACATATCAAAAGCTTTTGATAGAGTCTGACACAAAGCTTTGATTTCCAAACTGCCCTCCTACGGCTTCTATCCTTTTCTCAGCAACTTCATCTTAAGTTTCCTTCCTGACCGTTCTGTTGCTGCTGTGGTAGATGGTCACTGTTCTTCTAAATCTATTAACAGTGGTGTTCCTCAGGGTTCTGTCCTATCACATATTCTCTTCCTATTATTCATCAATGATCTTCTAAACCAAACTTCTCGTCCTATCCACTCGTATGATGATAATACCACCCTGCACTTTTACACGTCTTTTCATAGATGTCCAACCCTTCAGGAAGTAAACAGGTCACAAAAGGAAACCAGAACACCTGTCGTCTGATTTCTCTGAAATTTCTGATTGTGACAGAGCAAACTTAGTATTGTTCAATGCCTCAAAAACTCAATTCTTCCATCTACCAACTCAACACAACCTTCCAGACAAATATCCCATCTTCGTCAATGGCACATAACTGTTCCCCTCTCCTACATTGAACATCCTCGGTCTGTCCTTTTCTTATAATCTAGACTGGAATCTTCACATCTCATCCCTAGCTAAAACAGCCTCTATGAAGTTAGGCGTTCTGAGACATCGCCAGTTTTTCTCACCCTTCCAGCTGCTCTGTACAGAGGCCCTATCCATCCATGTATGGATTATGCCTTTCTATGGATTATGCTCTTCCAGACAGGGTTGAATCAAAAGCTTTTTGTCTCATCAACTCCTCAATAACTGACTGTCTTCAGCCTCTTACTCACTGCTGCAATGTTGCATCTCTTGCTATCTTCTATCACCATTTTCATGCTAACTGTTCTTCTCATCTTGCTAGCTGCATGCCTCCCCTCCTACTGCAGCCTTGCTGCACAAGACCTTCTTTTTCTCACTCCTACTCTGTCCACCTCTCTAATGCAAGAGTTAACCAGTAATCTTATCATTCATCCCTGTCTCTGGTAAACTCTGGAACTCCCTACCTGCTTCTGTATTTCCACCTTCCTGTGACTTGAACTCCTTCAAGAGGGAAGTTTCAACACACTTATCCTTCAATTTTTGATCACCGCTTTGGACCCTGTTTGGGGACTTGCATCTCGGTGGGGTTTTTTTTAAATTGGGTTTTTGTTGCCATTGGCCCTCTTACATGAAAAAAGTTCAACAAAGGACTGTTGTTAAGACACTGCATGTGAGGTGGCCCCCAGTTTGGAAGTATTGTAAATGAATGTTGCGATGAAATAGAATGGGTCTTTGAGACAACAACAAATAAGATGAATGATGATAGTAATAATAATGACAGTGATACTAATACTACTAATATTGATAGTAATAATACTACCTAATAATTATAGTGACAATAATAATAACAATGACAACATAATGTTAGTGCTCACTTTGTTCATTATCTAGCTTGTAGGAATTTGGGTCAGCAGTCTTCACTTACCTCAAGACTCACAGGTCAACCAAGTGTTCCACCATGGAGGGCATGTCACTCACACCAGTTATTCAGAATTGTCGTGCTTTAACACAGTCTGTGATGTAGTGGCAAGAAGTGTGTTTGTTGTTCTCAATACACAGCCTGCACTCACTGCTTTCACACATCAGAGCTTGCTGTTGGCCCAAATGAAATTATAGGGGCATAGGATGGGATTATCCCTTAATGAAGCCAACAGGTTGATAATGTCATAATTAATGTAGCCAAGGCCAGAGGCAGAGCCAGAGCCAGCCATTCCAGTTCATCAGCGTGGAGCAGAGCAGCCAGCCTGCCAACCTTCCACAACAGTGTCTGGGCACTAAGCAGAACTGAGTGTGGCCCTTCAGGTGGCCTGATTCCTGTATGAGTAACTTTTTTGTGGGGCCAGCCTGTTCAGGCCACTGGACAGGCCAGCCAGAGCATGCA